>NW_013669132.1:83599-88981 GCF_000517525.1 Limulus polyphemus
GATTTATTGAGGAGATATTTAAAACTAGCTGGAGTACCCGTCCCCCTTCACGGAAGTTATGTAAATTCTTGATTAATGAAAGGTTATCTTAGGACATGAAAAGTTGCTTCCCTTATATGTAATTGTACAAAATGCAAAAATGCCCATAAAAACTGCAAAACGCAAAACCACAGATTTGCATGTATCTGTGCATGAGCCCCCAAACCAACTTTGATAAAGATCCATCTACAGAGGGCAAAGTAGTGGTAAAAACTGCAAAAATGCGTATCAAAACTGAAAATTTGTATGTTTCTTCCTATGGACCTAATAAACCTTCATACCAATTTTGGTGAAGATCTATCTACACCCTGTAAAGTAGTTACATGGACATACAACAGATAATACTATTATATTTATATATACATATACCAATCGATGAACAATCCAGGCCATCCCTACGTAGGCAGTGCTACCGCCTATCTAATATTAACTTCTCAAAATTTTTTGGTGTTTTATTGCTCCAGTCTTTCATAAAATGTTTTTAACAATGTTTAGAATATTATTGTTGTTTCACAGTTGTTTTAATACAGGAGGGATCTAAAATTATCTTTCCTATGTTAAAATTTAATAATTTAATAACTAAGGAAATACAACTATGCAGTTTTCAACATCTTGTAGACCAACTCAAACAGATTATATTGTCAATTTTTTTCACTCCAACGAGGAGTGTTACCCCATAAAATTGCTACGATGCAAGAAAAGGCTCAATGCTTTGTTTGGCTTCCAGAGACCAAGTCAGTTACTGTGGTGTAGTGTTATTATAGACACCAGTACAGGAAAGAAGTATGGGGGTATGTTAAGGATATCATGTATTGCACACTTATAATAAACAACGTGGAGCTAAAAATCCAGGATAATGGATGCCATCACCACTATGACCATGAGCATGTTGCAGCAAACATAGACTGAAATAGAATATCGATTAGATGTGCTGTAAACCACTAATGGTGCACATGTAGAAGTCTATTAACATGTTAATAAAAACTGTTTGAGTTGGGCTACAAGATGTGAAAAACTGCATGGTTGTAATTCCTTAGATAGTTGATTATTAAATTTTAAAAGAGGAAAGATACTTTTGGACCACCTTGTACTATAGTATAGTTATGATACTAACTATATTACTTTGCTACTATTTGCCATACATGACTCATATGTTGAAACTGTATTTGAGTAAATCCACAAATATACATGTAGATTTTTAAATATTTTCCTAACAGATAGTGTGTAATTACAACAAAAGTTTGAAACTGATTACATTCATAAGTTAAATATACACATTTTACATTAGACACTGACATATTTCCCCAATTCATAAATTCAGTCAGCTGTTCAGAGTTTCTTCATTAATCAAGAGGAAACACTTGCACAATTGACCAATTCAGAAAATGAATTTTAATATAAAAATACTGAAATTTTCAAAAATTTTATTCATGGATGGTAAGAAACACCCAATTAAAACATTTCCTTTCAACCACTATAGACCTTTTTGCTACCAGGGATATATATATGTAAAAAGCAGTTTATTAGGCCACAGATTAAGTGGTTTATTTATATGACATATATTAAATTATGCATTGTTGAACACTTCAAGTGATCAGCTACTTTTAAGGCTGAAAAGGCAAGGTAAACTATAATCATTAAATTTCATCACTAATACATATAAATTGAAAGATCTGGTGGTCAGGGTGCTTGACTCTCAACCTGCAGGTTGAGGGCTTGAATCCCCATCACTGAATATGCTCGCCTTTAAGGGATGCTTTTGGGATCAGCCACTCAGATGTAAAAATTTGTGAGTGACTGACCTCAAAACTAGGTGGAATTTCAGTGAAATGAAAAAGAAGACATACTTTGAACTGATTAACTTTTGAGAAGATTCTCCTTGATTTTAAAGATGGCACAGAATTTATGTAAACAAAGTTCATTCTATCAGTTCTCTACTGTCACTGAATGTTCAAATGTTAGCGATTACTAATAACCCTTTTAAAATAAAACATTAATAATGTACTTACCCCATTTATCCATAAAAATAGGAGTACCCCCAAGAGAAGCAACAGCATCAACCATGAGAAGACATTCATACCTACAAAAAAAAAGAAAAAAGAATAAACAAATGGGAAATTATAAATTATCAAATGTTTACATTTTTTAGAAATGGGCACAAGGCCGAGGAAAGAAATGTTCAAAAGAAGTTTTAACTTATTCAATCACTTCATCAGACATTAGCCAACATCTTTAAAACTAATGCTTACACAAAGTCCAATGATTAAGATCAGTGTATTTTTACAAACAGTGTAGTTATTGTACAGAAATAACAGATAATGAGATTGTTCATCATTGTTTCCAGCTCTTATAAAACTAAACTTCCAAAACATTATATTGATAACATTTAGTTTATTTAACTTTTCACAGTACATTTTACTCTAATATTATAATTTATGTTATGTTATATATACATTGATGTTCTTTTTATTCCAGAAAATGCTTTAAGTTATATTTGTTTGAAATATACGTAAACTTTTTTCTATGATAAGATATCAGTTAAGCCTTATTATATTTATATAATTGTTTGTTTTTGAATTTCGTGCAAAGCTACACGAGGGCTGTCTATGCTAGTCACCCCTAATTTAGCAGTGTAAGACTAGAGGGAAGGCAGTTAGTTATCACCACCCACTGTCAACTCCTGGGCTACTCTTTTACCAACGAATAGTGGGATTGACCATCACTTTATAATACCCCCACGGCTGAAAGGGCGAGCATGTTTGGTGTGACGGGGATTCAAACCAGCAACCCTCAAATTGTGAGTTGAGCACCCTAACCACCTGGCCATGCCGGGTCTATTCTAACAATGAGATATAATACAAAACACTCATTCCCCATCATTAAATCAAACACACTCATGATATGAAAGTGAAAGGAAACGTGAGGCAAGGATACAAAGTTTCTTGTTCTATGTGCATATGAGAAATCCACAATCAAGAAGGTACAGTTGAATTTTAAACATTAAAAAAGAAATGCTAGAAGCTTGAAAGACTTATTACAAACTCAATAATACATACAGTTTTCTGCTTTAGAACAGTCAAATGACAGTGCACAGCACGATGCTATTAGTCTGGTTAGTCACTGGGAAGCAGAGAGCAAGACTGACAATCCCTAGCTTACTGTAGGTGAGTAAAATCAATTATTTATAAAAAAGTATCAAATAAAATAAGTAAACCTAAAGATTTATATCAATATTAATCAATTATAATTAAACTTGAAATTTACCTAGGAACTGTAGAAAATACACAGTTTTAATAAAAGTTTTATATACAACATAGGAATGCAGTCTTACAACCATTTATGCAGCCATATGTTGGTGTAATCATAATTTAGGCATAGGAAAAAACTATGTTGCAAAATAAACAATATAACTATTTAAGACAATTAGGAAATTTGAAGTACGTTGATCAAAACAATCAGAGGATAATCAGAATTTTCTATATTCTAGCTAAGAGAAGACACAACTTCCATTATTAAATTATGTCAATGGCAGCTGTGAGCAAATTTTTATCTGGACATTTTCATATTGTGGAGACTGACTAGTAGCCAGTGGAACACAGAAAGTGATAGCAGAGTGGTCACTAGTCTCTCAGAGAGTAATTAGCAGGACATGAACTCACCTTCTGACCTCCATTATAGCTGGCCAGAGACCAAGAAAGAATATACTAATATTGTTGACAACCCTGTAAGAAGATTGCTGTCTGACAATATTGGCTTGGCACAACCAGTGGGTTTCAGATTTCCATTTGAATGAACATCTGGGAGAAACAACTGAATAAAAATAGACATGTAAAACAGTCAGAAACAGGCTTTGTAAAATTAGTCTTTATAGCAGTTGATAAAACAACTCATTTTTGGTGGTGTCCAGGGTATGTGAACTGGTCAAATGATATGTGAATGAATAATTTGTTTCTGGATGAATCATGCTTCATAATGCAACCACGTAGGACACATTTATGTTCTCGAAGAGTGGCTGGGACCTGATTAAACTCCCAATTTCACAGAGGAAAAGTATCCATATGAAGGCAGTGGAATACTGGTCTATGCAGGAATCACTATAATGGTAGGTACACTGACCTTTAGAGGTCACAACATGGCATTATAAGTACCATATATGATATAGAAATGCAGTCTTATAATCATTTGTCCAGTTAGACACAACTTTATTCAAATTGATGACTGCACAAATTATTTTTATGTAAGATGAAGGTGGTGAGTAAATGGACTGGTCAGTATGGTCACCAGGTTTGAATCCAATTGAATAAGTGTGGATACTCTGGGAAAAGACTTGGAAGCATACGATCTACCTCCAAGTTAATGGACTGAAAGCAGCTCTGGTGGAGATGTCGGCCATAACATATTGATTTACTCATTTTAAACTTGCCACATTGATGCACCACTAGTGTTACTACTTGAAATAAGCCTAAGCCTCATTAACAAGATTCAGAATTAGCCATCATGATAGTATGATCTAAGTTATTCTAATATCAATTCTCTGTTGACATACCCAATCATTATCCCATCAGGTGCGTATGTATATGGCACCAAAACGTGTCCAGGATATCATACAATAGCTTACATGAGAGAAAGAAGAAGAGAATTTTCACCGGGAGAAATTCCGTGTGGTTTTGTTTCTGCTGCTGGAATCACTTCCAGACTGAGTAGATAGTAAAGGTTATAAGCACTTAATAACCGATTGTTAAAATATTACCCATATAAATGGCTTAGGTTATAAAATGACTAATTTTCTGTATAATGGATGACTGTCAACACCCACTACATAACATATTTAATTTAAAATCATAGTTATGCCTTGTCATAACTAGATTATAGAAAACTCCAACTTAACTATTTTGAGGAGTGTAAATAAGGTTACTTAACAAAGGAAGTACCATAATTTTTTAATACAGCAGCCTTTGCATGAAGAAAAACTAGTGTTTTGTTGAAATTAAATTTCTTAGATTACAATTACCTACTATAATCCATTATATATATGATATCCAGCATGTAGAAGTTTATATATAAAAATGTTACACGTATTTATCTATTATCTTAATAATTGCCAAGTCTATAAAGTAAGACTCACTTGCTGAGGGTATTAACTTGCTAGTTCATCATTTTATCTTCAGTTTAGATAAGAAGATTAATGTAAAAATTTCATTTCAGTAAAAACTTTTAACATTTCATCCCTCCTCTCTCTGAACTTATCTGTTCATTTATAACAATATGGAAGTCTTTCTAATTGGACTTGCTATGAAGTCATATGACCAGTGCTCGAAGTGGAGATTAACGTATGGGTACACG
>NW_013669132.1:89949-109216 GCF_000517525.1 Limulus polyphemus
TAATCACATTACCTGTGACATAACTCTCCCTAATCACATTACCTGTGACATAACTCTCCCTAATCACATTACCTGTGGCATAACTCTCCCTAATCACATTACCTGTGGCATAACTCTCCCAAATTTTCTAATGGTTGTAAAGTTCCTGTACTAGAATCTCCATGACAAATACTCAGAACATTGGGACGATACTGAACAAGTGCCTACAGGTTAAAGAGAAAAAAAAGATTTTCACGTGACATTTTTCACCAACACTTGTATAATAAAAACATCAGAAAAGTATTAATAACAAGAACCTATAAGTGTGTCAAAAAGAAAGAATGAAAGAAGTGGCACTATAATTATTTCAAGTAATAAATACTGAAACCATTAGTCAAGTATTATTGCATGGTTATTTCAAAGTTATTTCAAATAAAACAAATAATTCTCAAGAAACAATAAAAATCTACATCAGGATTCTTGTGTAATTCTGGGTTGGATCTCATTTTGCAGTAACAACAACCTGTACTCAGAGTTACAGAATTCACAAGATGCCATAAGGTGTCTTGTTCAAACATCGCCTATTCACTGATAAGCTTGGTCTGAAAATTGTTCACAGTTGCTTACAGAAGACCGTTAAGATGAATGTGAAATAAACTAGAAGATTCAGATGGTGTCTATGCCTTTTACAAGCTGACAAAAAATGGTTACAATTATACTTGTCATACAGTAAGTAAAATTGTAATCATTCTTTGCCAGCTTGCAAAAGGCATATGCAACATGACAGCTGCTGTTGTACCAGATAGTTTATATAAACAGTGTTCCAACCACTGCTATGTTTTTTGTTTCCCAACCAGCTTGAATATTTGTGAATTGAGTGAAACATGTAGTCAGCAATGGATACAAGAAATACAGCGTGGTTGAAATAATACTATTATTACACACTTTTCTGATTTTTGAAAATCCTTAAGGGCCTAAATTAAGAATGTAGTGTTTAAAAAGGTAATAGGACTAATAATAATGTCTTATGACAAGAGGATTGAGATTTCAACATCGATTATTTTGGCCAAAGAAAGTGACTGATTACATTGTCATGTTCTTGGAATCAATTTCAAACTAATATGAGTGTTAATGATTGTTGCATTATTGTTTTGGAAAAAAACATTGCCTGTCAGGGTGGAAATGCAGCATTGTGGGCGTGGACATAACTGTCAATTTAGGTGCACTCTATATTTAGTCATCCTTCCAAAGGTTCTACAATTTTTCAGGCTTGAATACCACTTTTCATTTAATCTTTTTCTGAAGTACCACACATGGCTAATTTAAAAAAAACAACGAAAAAATCTAGCAGAAAAATTACCTTATAATAGTTGTATTGTCGTACTGGACGAGCCAATCTCTGTGAAGCTATACGTACTAGAACTCTTGAATTTAATATGTGGGTCTTTGAAAACTTTTAAAGCATTTCATAAACATTAAAAGCCATTGTACACAAAAAAATCAGATTTATTAATAAAGCATTTTACTACAGATTTGTCTGTAAATCTGTGATGTAGCTGTAGTAAACAATTTATATTTTTTACATTTACCCATTTAATGGTAAGGATGTGACTGCTTTTTCTGGCACAACTGAAAAATGTCTGGTGTGATTTTTGTCAGTTTCAAGTGAAGGTTGGGTTTAGCATTCAGCCTTGTTCTGTATTTATTTTTATTGACACTAAAGTTAACCCTGTGTTAGTCTTCTGTAAACATTTTCCATAGTCACTGTTCCGGGGTCCAAGTGGATCCCATCATAAAAACTTAATTTAAAAATATTAGATAATAATAAACTATTATTTTGGAAACAAAAAACATTAACACTCAAAATCTTTTCCTTTATATTATAACTTGTTTCTTTTTTTGCCACCTAAACTCATTGTAAAAATTTAACACAAACTAGCCAAATACTGAAGCTATTGAGAAAAACAAACATGTACATGCTTCAATCAGTCGACACCGATGTTTAAAAAAATATTTGTGGTCCGTGAAGACCCAGGAAGATTAACGCAGTATTAAGAATGCATTTTCACACAAGCATGAAGTTGTAAAAATTTTAAAGCCACGTCAGATAATGATCTATTCTCTAACTTTCAACCAAATAACTGTTAAAAAAAAACCTCTGAAAAACTCTTTTTAAATAACCGTCACAAGAAAAGAAAGATCATTTAAGTCTTCTTTTTATTTTAATAAAAAGTGTGCAGGATATTCTTAAGTTGTCACATAGAAGGAGCGACTAATCCACTGTTCAAAGAAAACATCAGGATAATATTCCCGAAGTTGATTACCTGCAACATTATTCAATATCAGACAGAATAACTGGAGTCATCTCACAGGGGAAGAGTTTAGAAATGCTGAAGACTGTGTGTGTGATTTGTGGATGGGTTTCTATCTGAGAAGCTCAATATGAGCTTCTCAGAAATTTCATAATCTTTACATGCATTTTTTTCTTGTACTATTGACATTATAGCTTCATGACAACTAATGATAGCTTGAGAAACCATGACTTAATGGAACCATTACACCTATCTCTATGCAATATTGAAATCATGTTTTTCTCTTTGCATCTTGGATACATGTACAATTTTTAAAGTGACTTTGACTGCCATACTACAGTTTTTGTATTGTCCCTCACATAGTAAAGTTCGAGATAGAGAATTCACAACTAAGGAAGTGATTAATTGGGACATTGTCTACATCTTCCAAGTTTATCTATTCGTTTTCTAACACACCCTGTCACCATCAGCTGGTACTCACAGTTCTATGATATTTCTTTCTGATTGCTACTGTTGACAATGTCTTTAAAAACAGTCTTTGTTGACGATGTTCCTTCTTCGTGGTCACCTAGTATCATGCCTTTTTGAAAATCAGAGAGATCTTTACTTTTATTCACTGTCTTGTAGCATATCTATAATATGACTATGTCTCCACACTTATAGGGTTCAAGTAACTACTTATCACACAACACTACCAATCTTCTCCTGATGTGAAATCAATTGGAGTGTTCTACAAATGTTTCAGTGAGGGTCCTATAAAGTGTCTAGTCAGTATATTACTACATTGCTCACAAACTGAAGTCAGCAAACTGATAGCATTTTGTGAAACACTAATTTGTTATTTTGAAATAAAATAAAACTTATCTACATATACTTGTTAAAGTCATGCAGTATTGTACGTACTTTTTCAAGTTCTTCAAGAGAAAACACTTCTCCAACTGGGACAAAAACCTTGAAAGTATTTGCTCCTATAAGAGAAATAATTTTTCTTAAATAAAACAAATCTCTATATAAAAATCATGTACGTTTCTAAATATATATATATATATATATATATATACAGGTCTAATGATCTATTGTGATGGATTAGGATGCTAAGAAACATGACTTGTCCAGGTTTGGGTTACACTAGTGATCTGAGTCTGATATTCTGCTAATTGAGTTACCAGGACTTTAGTTTCAAGCATTCAATTCCCCATTCTGACTCTTAAAGTATCCCCTTAATAAAGGCTTACTCTTGAGCCAAAGATCCATGTTACTGTCTACTATGGAATAATATAGCACAGTATACTAGGGGGGGTCAAGTATGCTCAAGAATGGTATAATGTTCAATGGGCACTATTATAACATTTCAGAATAGGGATAACTCTGTCAAGACCTAGACAAGAACCAGTAATATTCAGCTTAAGAAAGAAAAAAAAAGGGAAAAGTATTATAACATATGTAACTTTTACCACAATGGATACAAGATGTGTAGCCATACATTAAAATAATCAGTTAACTGAGAATAACCAAATTATAACATATTATACACATACTGGTTGATACGTAGAATAAGATAACTTGTCTAATATTTCAAATGCCTTTTTCACTAAGCCTAAAAGTAAAGGTATATTACAAAATAAAACTGCCTATATTCTTTACTATATGTATATATGCATCCTCTAGCAACACATTCCATAATGCAGTTCTTTTCATCAATGACAGCCAAGACTAGAGCAACATGAATATCTGCAACCTTGACCTAAGGGTTAGCTGGTATGAAGGTTGGAATTCATTCCCATCCTTTAACATCTATGTTATCACTATATATTATGGATCATGTATTTGTAATATCAAAGTTTGACTCAGTATTTATATATATAGCACATAATGATGTTAAGAAAAATATCCCCATGACAATTGACAGTACGTAAAATATAAACATCTTACCCAATTTTATTTACACTTAGTTTTATTTGATATATTGTTTAAAAAGAGAGATGCTTGTAATAGAAAATTTTGCCGTTTCACATTTTGATTAACGATTGAGAGAGTAACTTATGTGTTAACATGCCTTTGGCAAAATGCTTATATGTGTTTTGAGTTCACATTTCTATAACAACGTATTTGAAAAAACAGGATAAGAACAACATGTAGACGTACAGGCTGTATTTTAGGGTGTGAAATGTGCACAGCACCTCCTTGACAGAATCAACTACTCACAGACTGAAGACCAAATCCAAATATGCGCACTCAGATCATAGTTGAGTTTACAAAATGCCTTGTTGCTCCTGGTACACACATACATTTTATAGGAACCCTTATTATTTACATACTCTACACTAAACGAAATAGCTTGCCTAAGATGGCATAACTCAGTAATGAAATATATTATCTCATCTTGGTAAAGCACAGAAAGTCATTAAACTGTATCCATTTAGACCCAAACTGCACTTTTCCGAGCCCATTCTTCTTTCTCTATTAAATCCTTAAGCTGATTTCTTTGCTAAACCAGCTTGTTTGGGAGAGAGGCTAGCTGAAACATCCAGTCTGCAAGGACATTTTCCCCACTCACATTCTGGACACTCCAAGGTCAAAATGCATTGCAAAAAGTACAAAATATGTGAGTGTAGACTCCAAAGTAATGAAAATGGAACTACATTATGGGCTTTTTTTTATCTTGCTTTTGATAGATTATACTAACAATTGTATTGTTTCAGCCACAGATTCTGTTTATTTCCTTTGGTTAAGAAGTATGCCTTCCTTGTCACAAGCCCCATGTCATGGGATTGCCTACAGAACCACAAAAGGTAGGACCAAGATGAATAATCAGCCTTTAATGAATTAATGAACTATACATAAGCAGAGATTACATAAATTAATGTCTCATACACTAGTAATTTAGTGTCAGGAAAATAAATGACTAATCTATTTGTGTTTCTGGTTATTATTGTTTTTGATTATCCCCACAATTGATTAACCAAAATAATGATTACATCAACTGTCACAAAACTAATCAACTAATCATGAAAATACTCAACTAATCAAAATTATGATTCCATCTATTTACCACTTCCAATTATTCCAACTATCTAAATTGTTTGTTTGTTGTTAAGCACAAAGCTACATAATGGGGGTGGGGGTGGGGGGGGTGAGATTTGTGATTTCAACATTTGGTTATAGTGCTACGCAAATGAATTTTAAATGTTGCTTCATATAACTCTCCTTTCCCCGATAAAGACCACCCAGTGTAGCACAAAGCTACACAATGGGCTATCTGTGCTCTGTCCACCGCGGGTATTGAAACCCGGATTCTAGCATTGTAAGTCTGCAGACATATAGCTGTGCCACTGGAGGGCATTGTAAAAATGAAATATTGTTGCAACTGGTTTGGAGAAGTTAAAAACTGTTGTTACTTGTTAACACAACAATTCAATATTATTTGAATAAACTTTCTAGTTTTATTCTTATTCATTCCATACTGGTTTTCAAACTTTATAAGATAAAGTTTTACTTTACAAAATAAGTTCATGCTATTCTAATTTTGATATTCTTTTATTTTAAATTTAGGCCACTTGAAGAATATCAAAGAATACTTTGGTTAAGTACTCATTTCCCTAATGAATAAAATGAGACCTCAACATTGTCATGAACATACTTATAAACACATAAAACAATAATGAATTGTCTGGAATAAAAAGTCTGAAAATGCATACCTTGGAGGTTTTACCTACATAGGATGTTCTACATAAAAAAAACAATAATTCATAGTAATGTCAGGAGACACACATAAAACCAAACAAACAAAAAACACAATTCAAAGGTTACATCAAATGTTTGATTGATATCAAGTACTTTATTAAGATTTACACTGTTGACACAACGTTACACAATCACTCATGCCTCATCAGATATCTTGGGCCAACACCTCAGAAATACCATAAACTTCTCATCAAATGATCGATTCTATTTTGACAATTTGAGTAATTACCATAAATAACCAGCTCAAGTAAAATGGTAGGATAAGGTACCAGGATCACCACCAGAACCCCTCAGAAATACTACAGCAAAGATAATACAATAACTTGCTGAATGTTGTGTACCAGGCTGACATAGCTAAACCTTGCAGAGCAAGGTGAAGTTTGAGTTATACTAAAAAAACATTTATTAAACCATTCAAATATGAATTTAAAATACAACTAATACATAATTAACTAAAATATGAAAGTAAAACCTAAATGGAACTTAAATGTCTATCAAACTAATATGTATAATGTGAGAAAAAAAAGCTAAGTGCTAGGGACAATGATCTTCAACAACTGAATTAGCGGCAGTTCAATCTGATTGTAAATGGATATTGCATGCCAGTTTCAATATATCCTTGAGAAATTGTAGTTAAAATCAGCTCCTTCTATTGGTTAAAAGCACGCCATTCAATACTAAACTGTTGCTTAGCAACATATTTTTTACTTTCGTAAGTGGGTGTGGCTACTATCAGTGGGGGAGAAATATTTACAGCTTCCTCTTTCATCGACTTCAAGTGTAATTTGAACCACTTGTTTGTTTAGCTGCATTTTACCCATACACTGACATGTGTAGACCTTCTCTACATATACTTCAGACTAAATAGAAACGAAATAGAAGAAATGCAAGCTACGATATTATTAACTACAAGAGTATCACATGACTACAGAACTGAAGTTATAATTACTGGTTTAGAGGTTTCTTTTGAAATAAAAGAATGTAAACTTATGTAATATAAAACTCTGAATTATAATGCACATGATAATGCTAATTTCATTAACATACATTGATAGTAAAGTTGTTTAATTAAATTTTTAAAACTCTGTTACATGTTCAGAAACGAATTTAAAGAATATGCTTCAGTCAATTGGTTAATACATGACTTTCATTAGTCACAGCCACAACATAAATAGATTTGTCACTGTAGCAATTATTTTACACCAAAACAAACTCAACTTTCTGTGCACTCAAAAAGTTCATGTGTTTGTTTTATCTCAATACTGAGACATTTCTTCTCAGCAGCCATATTAACATTGATAATCTTTTCTCCCCTTCAATGGAATCGTCAACTTCTACTCAAGAAAACTTATCACACAGTAAGCAGAGCAATCCTCAATTGTAATTAGGTAAACTATCCCATACAGCATATTGCATTTTGACTAGGGATGTTACTAATGCGGAGATTTCTCTCATGAATTACACATGTATGTTTGGGGATTTTCACACACACATTATTACAGTACCTTGGAAGGCAGGCTGTGAATTAAGCCTTGTAGTACAGTGCACCAAATAAAAAGAAACATTGTGCTTTTTTTTTTTAAGATGAACTGAGATGGCAGATAGATTTGACACAAATGTGAAAATAACATGGGAATTATCACTTTGTTGATAATATTCTCACATTGCTTACATTCCACTGCATCTTCCTGGTTCAACTCTGAAATGCTTGCACATGGCAGTACATGCAGCTCTGAAATCTGAAATAATTTGGTTATCCAAAGAACAACCTCAGTCAGTAATGCTTGGAATACTTGTTTGTCTGATAGAATTTCTGATCATCTCAGTTGATCATTAAATCTGTTCACTGATCAGGTGAAAATAGTTTACCTAGACAAAGGAATATATATGCAATATAAAACAAAGAAGTCACATAACTGGATATTGCTTAAGGCTTAATAAAGGTATCTTGTTGCTGTTTGGTTTTTTTGTTTCAAATTGCAGGCTTTTACCTTTCTACAGATATACCATGGATTTATTGAGCTGCAAGGTAGGTCTGTAAATTTTATTATTTTTATCACGTTCACCAGATAAACTAGAAGTGTCAAATATATTTACTGTTTAGCAAGTATGATAAATAATTGGAAAATATTCTTATGACTCAAAAATCTTTACTGAATATTAAGTTTATCCTATTCAAACAATGTATATAAATAAATTGGCTAACTGGTCATTTAATTAGTTTTAGCTGTAACTGTAATAATAAACTATTTCCATTATTTAGTTATCAAATTATATGATTTCCAGAAGATCAATGAGGGATTACTATATATTTTAAAAACAATCATAATGGCAATGGCGTGGTGGTATTTAGCCAACATTAGCAATTCATTTGCCAAGTAGAAAATGTCCAGGTTATCTTCATGAAAATAATTCTGGCATAATATAATGAATTGACTTAATTTAAATATGATGCTGCCTGTGGATCATCGTCATTGGGTTAGGGTGATCTTACTTTTCAAAACCAAGAACGTTTTTTTTCTATATGTTTTGAAAGAACAGTGTTAGTTAATTCATATTCTTCAATCTTCCTTCTTTAATTATACTTAGTCCGTCTCTCTAAAGGTCCTGCACACAAGTATGCTGTTCATTTAGAGAAATCTACAGATAAAATAAACAAAAAACTTGATATTCATTTAAGAGGTTTTAGATTGAGGTTATGCAAATGAAATATGAAAATTTTTTAAATTAAATCAAGTATTTTTATTCCTATCATAAAATTCACCTTTTACACAGACTGCCTCAGTAAATTCTCAGACAAATCTTTAGTAGAAACACTGTACTAAACAATCTGATTTTCTGAGTACACCATACTTTCATGTTTACCAAAAGATTGCCAAATTTCATAAATATAAACAAAGTTAATTCTGAATTATAGTAACCATTGAACTCTTCAGTATAGGCTCAGTACATAATGTATGCAGAGTTAAATTAGATATGCACTAGTGGTATTTTGCAACAGCCTTGAATAAGCATGTCAACTTGATTTGAAGTACATTCTGTTAAGATAGGACAACTTGTATTTTTCAAGTCTTACTTTTTAAAAAAACAAACTTGTCTTAAACTTGGGCCATTATGGTATTTTTACACAAAAAATGTTTTTTTTTTATACAAAAACAGGTAATAGCATGATAGAATAATGCAGTGTTTGAAAAAGTTATGAACCTATTGCACACCCTTTGTTTCTGCTCGTACAGGTGTGAGTCTAGAGGTGCATACACTAATCCATTAAGCTAACATAATTAATTAATTGATACCTCTAATCACCCAGCTCTATAACTGGTTACAATAATTATACAAGTTGCTATGTTGACATCATTGTTTTAGCCATTAGCAAAATGTGTGTGTTTAGTGGATGAAACATTCTTATATAATATCTATAATCATCTTATAGGCACCCTTTGTTCATTATGATCAAATTAAGTATGCCAAGATGAAATAAATACCAGGTCAAGTCTGGTAGTAAACTAAAGGTCTCGTACCACATCTTTCTGCAATATCAGCAACTCTTTGTCCCCAGATGCCATGTACAGCTATCAAAAGTTTTTCTCCTGGCTGTAGTAGGTTGAATACAGCAGCTTCGATAGCACAGTGACCTGTGCCACTGATAGCTAATGTATAAGGATTTGTTGTTTGAAAAACATAATGTATCCCTGCCTTGATATCAGACATAATCTGAAAGAAAAAAAAGACATTCCGATAAATGATGAACTGAATTTTATGTTCTATTAATCACTTCCATACTGATAGTTATTCAGAGCCTGTATTACCTGTTCTTGTTGGTATTTCTGCAATAAATTGATGTTCAATTCTATTTGATAATTAGGTTTTGCTGTAACAAGTTGACTGATGAATTCTCTGTTATTTTAAAAAAAGAAATTGTTATGAATATTATACGTGAAATTGGCTGTATTATTTTATATGTTGTACTTTTTTTTTTCAATGATGTATGTGCATGTATTTTGTTTAGGAGTAAGTTGGTAGAGTTTAGATCTTCAAATAGGTGCCAGAGTGACTTATGGTAAGTAATTGTGGGTGAAACTGACTTTCAAAAGGCTCAGAAAGATGCAGCACATTATCCTTGAAGAAGTTAAAGATAGGTTTGGGAAAGATTGTACAATCAGAGAGAGAAAATAAAAGATAATGAGGTAAAAGGAAGCAAGACAAGAAATGATAGAATTAGGGTTAAGGTTGTTGTCGAAGAGGGGATGAATGGATTTACAGAGGTGCATGGTAGTACAAAATGTTAACTACAGAGGCAGGTTCAACAGGTTTTGAGGAATCAGTCTCTAACAGATTTGGCTGCTTGTAATGAGAAAGATGATCAAGGGGTGTGTTGTGGTATTTCCAGGTAAAACTGAATGAACTTCAAACAGTTGAATAGGTCTGCTTAATAACAGGAGATTCAGTCAAGATATATAGCATGAAATACTTCTATATCTCTGAGTAACTACATCAGGAAATTGAATTAAATAAAGAGAACTTGACTTGAAGTGAAACATTAAATGAACAATCCTTATTTGTATCAAACTTAAAACATAGTGTTAGGTATTTGCCTTTGATATGGAACAATTGCATATTCTAGATATTCTATATTTAGTTGTTCAAGCTGTAGTCATACACCACACTAACTAGGGTAGAACAGGTATTATTCACTAGAGAATAACAAAGGAACAAAGTAGGATAACAATTTAACAACTTTCTTGATCATGTTATGTGAAACCTGCAGATATACAGAATAAAAAATTAATTCAGAATAAATACTATAATTTTACAAGTTACAAATACATATACATACTTAGGAACACAGAAAGACTAGGACTAAAATTTGCTTTCCAAGTGTTAAAGTATAGAACATTACAGTGTATGTTAACAGTTTAGCTGCTGGTACAAAGGATCTTGTTTTGTAGTACATGTAAGAGTGAATGATGTTAGAGAAGTAGTAAATCAGAAAGAGATACTTAAGTATAAAGAACTCCTTCAGAATTTTACGGACAGAAATAAAACATGAGACCCTTTCTGGAGTTCTCCCCGAGATAGGTGCAGGAACAAATTAATTAGTGGGATTCAAAGCTTAAATGAATAATTATCAAGGACATACTTAAAGTAACAAGTGGGCTGGAATGACTTAAGGGATATGTTTTAGGATGAGGGTGAATTATATGCTAGAGTTGGGTTCCACTTAAGCAGGTTAGGTAAGGAAGATTATCAGTGAAACTTTAAAGAAATTCAATAAAGACAATTTAAACTTAGCTAACATAGGAGTGAAGAAACTAAGGAAATTGCAAATAATTAAATTAATAGGATATCTAGAGCAGTAAAGATATTGGAAAAAGATTTATTTAAATTATCACAAGTAAAATAATAGTTTTAGAGACACGTCTGTCAGATTTAGGATAAGCTTGATTTCTATTATTCTGATGCTAGGAGTATCACAAGCCAAATAGATAAATTCAGGACTCAAGTTGAAATGATATAATGGGGATTATTGAAACTTTTTTAAAGAGGTTTGGAGGATATTGATAATAGAAGTTATTTTGAAAGTCCAGGGTATAAGTTACATAACTGATAGATTTTATTTCAGAGATGAAATACACCCCGTTGTGAATGAGTAGAATAATTAACAGACAATTGTTATAGACCACGTAACCATACAGATGATTTAATTAGATCAGGTTGCTACTAATAATGATCCTGATACAATAATTATTGGAGATTTTAATTTCAAAAACAGTGATTGGGATTGTATGGAGTCAAATTGTCAGGAAGAGATCTTTCTCAAAGTGATTCAGATCGTTTTCAATACAAAATGATAAGACAGCCAAGCAGAGGAAATACATTTTTTTTAATTACCTGTTAACCATTAATGAGGATGTGGATATACAAGATGAGGAGGTGAAAATAGTTTGAGAGAAATGATCATTGTATTATTAGGTTTGATTTTTTACATGTTGAGATGAAAATAAATGAAATTTTAGTTCCAAGCCAATCCTGATGCCATGAGACAAGATTTATCATTAGATTATTGGGAAAAAGAGTTAAAAAGTATTGTGTGAAATCTTTAAAAATAATTGATTTTAATTCAAGATAGGAATGTTCCTAACAAGCAGAAGTGGGAATTAAGGTCCAACACAACTGGTTTACGAAAGACATAAAGGAGAAAAGGATATATAAATGCCATAAGTTTAAACAGTTTAAACCTATGAGGTAAGACAGAAGATTTACAGAACAATAGGACAGTTGGGGATTTGATTTAAAAAAGATATTAGGACATCTAAAATGACCTACGAGAAACAGATGGCTGATGGTTGAAATTAACAGCATGAATTTTTTAAGCATGTTAAAAGTAAGGAAGATTATAAAATGTATGTATTTGGCCCTTGCTGATGACAAGGTTTTTGTTGAAAATTATGAAAAGGTTGAACTTTCAAATGTTTTCTTCTATTTTTACAAGAGAATATTTAATGAGAAATAGTGGAATTGACCTGAATCATGTAGATACTAATCTTTCGGCACAGATTTAATATCAATGGGAACAAACTCAACAAAATAACTGAAGTAAAAGATCTTGGCATAGTGCTGGATAACTCACTCATGCCATTAAACAGTTCAGATAAGGGCTACTAGGATGATTCCAGGGGGTAGAAGAGCTAATTAACACAGTTTTATTTTTCTAAGATGGTGATTGACTTATCTAATGAATTGCTATCAGTAGTAGTGAAGGCTGGAACTTTACAGCAGTTTAAGAAGGGAGTTGATTATTCCCTGAAAAATAAAATCTGTTTTGGTTTTTGACTTTTTTAAGGGTTGTTATGAATTATTCTTTGTTGTCTGTATGTTAAATAGCTAGTAATTAATAATGTGATCTTCTTGGCTAGTCTACTGTGTGGCGAATATTTTAAAATGTAAGTACACCAAATCCACACTTTTTTATCATTCAGATAACAGATTAGTAAGGCAAGGTTGCTATTGGGTGAATCCTTGCTGGATTTCTTTTATATTTCACTAAATAATTTTGCAAATATTTTCATTACACCATCTAGAATTTTTTCCCATTACAGAAGTAAGACTGGTTGTTAATAACTATAAGAGGGCAATTATTAACACCTCTTTAAAAATAAGAGTAACATTAGTAGCCATCCACTTCTCAGGGATCTATTAGAAATAAAAGATAGGCTATATAATTGATACTTTTAGGAGAAGTACAAGCGTCTTTGTTTTTTTCCTCAATTCTTTTATTGATTTTTAATCTTTCAACCTTACCACCAAGGGTGTTAATATTTAAATAAATCAATCCAATTCCAATATTTCACATAGAAAGCTCAGGGTCAAGAATATTGCTAACATCATCTCTTCTAAAAACAGAAGAGAAAAAACAAATTAAAATCTTACACATCTCAAAGTTTTCAACAAAATCTTTGCCATCAGCATCTTTCCAATACCCAATTAAACATTTTGCTTAACTTTAATGTAATTTTGTAATATGAGGTATCAAAATAAAAAGAAACAAAGTATATAAAAAAAAACAATGTTACATGGGTACATTTTGAACCCATACCTTTAAAAGTTCTGGATGTAGATAACCAATGAGAGGCTGGGAAGCTGCAGCTAACACACGAGTGCTGCAGTTAGAAGGTCCAGGACCCATCAAAAGCTTTTGGGGCACTTGAATGGGTAAAAAAAGTTCTGCTGGTGGTCTCATGTCTAAGCTAATTTGTTTGAAGTGTTTGGTCCACTTCTCCATCCTTTGTTCTACAAAAAAGTAACTTATTAATTCTTCTGCTAAAAAGTACTGATATACTGAAGCAAAATAACTTGGTTTATATGGATATCAATAACATGGTTTATATGGATATCAATGGTCATATGGTTATCAATGGATATCAATAACATGGTTTATATGGATATTAAATAAAGACATGTACTAAATACCATTTTGAAAGTTTGACAGAATGCATAACAGAAAAAGGGTGAACAAATTGTTTTAGCATAGAAAATATTCTATTACAGATAAATTTCCACTTATTTATCTCTCCCCAGTGGCACGTCTGCAATATCCATGGTGGGCAGAGCACAGATAGCCCATTGTGCAGCTTTGTTCTTAACTAAAAAAACAACAACTTCTTTATCACCAACAAGAAACAAAATATGACATGTTTAAAACTACCTATACCCAATGACAGTGCATAACCTTAACTTCTAAAATGTGCATTAAAGTATTATGAAACCTTTTGGTATTTTCTTAATTTAAAATATATATATATATTATTAATAATTTTGTTAGTTCATTGGCCAATGAAAAGGTTTACCAAGTTCTTTACTACATAATATAGGTATATAAATTGTGTGTTGTTTCTCTTTGCATAGAATTTGCAGAAGAGATTTGGATATTTCTTCTGTTTTATATAATTTTCACTAATAATGGAATTTGTCAACATTTACTAAGGAAAACATGTAAGGTTCAGTAAGGAGTGCTAAAAAATTCTGCATCTTTAGTGAAAATGATGAGGTTAGGTGAAAGTTCCTGAAAAAAAATATTCCGTTTAGCATGTCGGTTCTTAGAGAGAAAAGTGAAGTAGCAGGTTGTAACAAAGCAACATGGTTTCACAAAGAAGTGATCACTCCCAAACATAAGAGAGCCAATGAGACTTTCAAGTCAGGGATCCAGATCGGTAGAAAATCCATCATTCAGCAGAATACAAGGCTCACAACTAATGCTAGCAAACTAACAAATTGCTAGTTTTACTAGAAAAACTTAGAAGGCATCATAAAAACTTGCCAGTACAAATTTGAGAAGGAATATTTGCAGATACTTACTATCAAATATCAATATATACTTCAGCAGTCATTTATATTGAAAGATTTTAAATACAGAAGGTTACTGTAACTGTTTCATTTGCTCATGCCATAACAGTTGTGAAATCCTTATTTGAACTGCTTGCCATACCCAGCCTAGATATCAGAGAATATGGATAGCAGTTAGGGATTGCAGCTTTGACTTTTTTTAATTGGTTGCCAAAGCAATCAGAAAGAGGGCCATCCAATTAGAGTTGTGCCATCTGGTCTCTGCAGAACATAGTTGTATATTACACATAATGTATATAACTACAATTTATATATATACATTTTTTAACATTAGATACATGAAATAATTAACTGTGACACAGTTACTGATAACAGTAGTTACAATTTGCCAGTGAGGAAAATAATAACTAGCAACCCTACATTTCCTAGTATCTTCAAAACTACAGTTGAAGTCTGCAATAAGATCATAAAAGACACACACAAACTGACTATTTGCATTAACATGATCGGAATCTCCCATGGGTATTGATGAGCATTAAACTCTTCACATAACTGCTTTAAATAATTGCTACAATTACAAATAACACCAGAATTTTTTGTATTCAGGTACTGTTTGTGTTGATTATAATAGTCTTTCAAATTCATACCATTCGGCTGTGCAATTTTACAGTGGGTGATCATCACCCATAAATCACAAGACCATGACATATCATGAACATCTTATTAGTCCATGGAATATCATAAATTATTCTAAACATATATTAAGCTTAATGTATGCAGAGATAGTTGAGACACAAGAGAAGGAATCTCAGTTATAAAGGACATTTAGGTTGGAAGATGATGATAAAAAAAATAAAAAAGAGGTCAAAGTCAGTCTGTTCATGGCTCAAGTGTAAATATACGTGACGTGTAGCGACTGTAAGGTCACGTGCATTGGCAAAACAAAATGCCACTTCAAAACTATGTCTGTGAAAATTTAGGAATATCTAACAGAACCAACTGTCCACTACTTAAATCCAGCCACTTATACATTTATTCACATCCTGAAACCATGGGCCCCAATATTTTATATAATGATAACTACAGGATCTTCAGACCTTGAAAGCATTGAACCCAAGGTTTTAAATAATTCCTGCAATTAAAAATAACACTAGAATTCTTCTTACTATCATACTGTTTGAGTGTTAGTCATACCTTTCCACTATATGATTTTACAGTGTTAATATATTGAGTCCTGAGATGGACAAATATTCTCAATATAGACATGATGGTAGATAATATCCTATTAAAAACAAACTGCAGTACAGAATATCTTACTACTATGAGTAAGAAAGTTTACTCATAGCTAAAGACCACCTGACTCACAAGGCTCTTTACATCTAAAATTATTCTACATTTACACACTTAAAACTGAACTGTTTTGCAATATATCTCTCATCCTTTGTTTTTGTTTTATCCTTCCATTTACCACTTTTCTTAATAACTAAGTAAACTAGTGACTACAATATTATAGTTTTAGCTAATAATCATCTTTGTGATACAATTTTCAGATTTAGCTGAAGATGGAATGAGTGTATTCCAAAATGTTCAAACTTTGTAAATAAAATGTTTTTTTTTTATGAACCATCTTCATCATTATTATTTGTCTTAAGAGCCACAGAAAACAAGATTAAGTTAACAAAAAAATACCTGGCTAAAAACACAAGATTCATATTGAAAACACGAAAGACAGTGCTGTAGCACTTCAGCAAAGGTGTCTGTTTGAGTTTGTGAATAATTCTTAAGTAGAACTGTACTTCCTTTGAACATAAATTTTATATATCACAAGACATATTTGAATTCCCCAACATCCAAGTGGGACACAAAGTAGCAAAATAAGCTGTTTTATAACTGGTACACCTTGGTTCAATAGCATACTCATTGTGTCTATAGGGTTCCTCACACATAAAACATCCAACATGACCTCAACATGGCCATATTTAGAGTACTATTAGGTGAACAGGATGTATTCAGTTACAGATTATTAGATAAACAGGATTTATTCTGTTACAGATTACTAGGTGAACAGGATGTATTCATTTACAGATTATTAGGTTAACACGATGTATTCAATTATTCAAAGGTGCAACTTGCAAGTTCAACTCTTTCAATGAACATCCATGGATAAAGAATCGTGCCACATTCTTGAAAGCCCATGCATGAACTATATCATTAATTACTGGGGATAAAACTCTTTCAATGAACATCCATGGATAACGAATAGTGCCAGATTCTTGATAGCCCATGCATGAACTATATCATTAATTACTGGGGATAAAACATCCTATATTTCAATATATTTTAATTAGATTTTCCCCAAAACTTGTTATTTTCAAACTGCTGATATTGAATATTGCAATCCATATTATTCTTCATAAGTTTTTCTTAACCGTCACTAGTGATATTCTACCTGTCTCTTGGAGAAATATATAGCAAGTCAATGATCCCTGCCCAAGTTATATACTACTCGTCATGATGTCATGTGCTATAATTAATTCTTAGTGATGTATATTTTATTATGAATTACAGCAAAGTTACTAATAAAGTATTTTATATAATCACTATAGTTATTTTTGGTAATTAATTAAAAAATATAAGTACAAATATGAAATAAAAATATCGGCAAAACTGTGTGGCTTTTTTCTACCTTTAAACTGCTTTGTCAAAATCATTAAACTATTGATTTTTGTTTTAATATAATTTAAATCTTTACCACAAAAATATATCAATGACATAATAAATCCAGGATATTATGTGTTCTTTCTGTGATTACTGTCATAGTGACTGTTTTATTAATGCAATAAAATTAATAAAATCAAAATATTGGAAAGAGCCTACCTCTAAATCAGGGGTGCACTCCTCAATTTTTTTATTGGGGCCAACTTGGAATGTGATTGGGACTTGGCAGGCCATAATATTTCTCCCTCCAAAAACTTTTTGAGCCTTTTGCATTTTCTACTGACTCTAAAGATTATTTAACAATTCAGTGACTTCATGTTTTGGACTTGTAGTCAGATGATTGCTTGTTTGAGACTTGCTTGCAATATGCTGTTTTGTCCTTAAGCAATATACTTTACCCCGGTTGTTTCAGTTTACCTAGCTGTATAATTGGTACCTGTTGATAACTGGTGAAGGACTGACCTCCATTCCAGGTGCAATGTGTCATCAATCTCATCCACTTGTGCCAATAAAGCCAAAGTTCAGCACTGTTTCCTAAGTGCTGTCTCAGCATATGATGTTTTTTTTGGAGGCAGTTTAAGAAGAAAAGATAAATCCTCTTCCACAGCCCTTACCTTACATTTAGGTTCAAACATAGCTATATTTTATATAATATACTACACCAACTCTCATACTGCTTCTGTGATAATTAGTAGTAAGCAAAAAAAAGATCAATGAGGATAAAACAATATTCAGGTATAAAATATGCATACTGACATGCTAAATATGCCAAAATTAACCTGTACACAAACCTTTGGAGAAAATGATAATCTGTTTTTTTTACATCCATGTCCTAGAACTCACAATGAATCACATAAAATTTACTTTTTACCGGTTTTTGATTGTAAAATGAAATTTCCTCATGTTTCAAAGGCTAGAAACTCAAAATATAAAATTAATTGACTTTTGTCGGTCTTCACAATCCATGGTAACCATGTGTGTCACAATATTCTGTAGCAGACAATAGAATTTTGTGCAATCATTACAAATTGAAACAGAGGAGTCACATGAAATGATGGCTGGAATATTTTAAGGAAGTACAATGACCTCAGTCATGACACATCTATCCGCACATTTTTTTACTTCCATAGTGTCAATTACAAGTTGAATTCAACTTGGTCTAAGTGCAGTAAAACAAGATATTCACCAACAGTCTAACTCTTTAAATTGGAAAGTACAGGTTTAAAATATTCCTCCAATAATGAATTCAACAGCATCCTTTTGGAGTGAGGCCATAATTGAGCTACAGAAGAAACAACCATCTGAAAACTAGCAAACAGCAAGGCAAACTCACTAACGTCTATGCAGCTACAAAAGTTACAAAATCAGCAAATCTTGGAGGATCATTGTAAAACAAAAAACTTAGCACAGAAACAAACTGCTAAATATTAACACATTATACTGACAACAGTCATTTAGTCCATGTTTGAAAAGGTTACTGCTTATGTAGATGAGGGAAAGCTGTAGATTTGGTGTATCTGGATTTTCAGAAAGCTCTGACAAAGTGACCAAATAAAAAAAATATCTCCCTGGATGTGGGGAATAAGTTAGGAAACTGGATAGAAGAGTGGCTGGATGAAATAAGCAGAGGGTTGTTACAAATGGAGTTCAATCAAACTGGATTAATGTTA
>NW_013669132.1:110216-116974 GCF_000517525.1 Limulus polyphemus
AGTGGCTCTTCCTGAATCTTCTCCAACAATTCAATGTCCTTCTTGAGGAAGGGAGCAGAAAACTGCATACAATACTCTAAATGAGGCCTTACAAGTGATCTATACAGTGAAACAATAATATCCTTTGTCTTGTTTTCAATATTTCTATAGATGCTACCCAAAATTCTATTAGCCCTTTTGCTAGCTACAATACATGGTTTAAATGACTTTAAATCACAACACCAAGATCTTTCTCTTCAACCACAGTATTTAATGTATTCTCATTTAAATTGTAATAATCTGAATTGTGAAGACCTACATGCATCACCTTACATTTTGGATAGTTAAACATCATCTGCCACATGTTGGCCCAATGCATCAAATGATCTAAATCTCCCTTCCAGTCTGCAGCATCTTTGATACAGTTAGCCACTCCAAAAACTTAATATCATCTGCAAACTTAATATTTTATTAGTCATTCCCGAGTCAATATCATTAATATAAATCACAAACAGCAAAGGACCCAGCACAGAGCCCTGAGGCACACTGCTTGTAACTGTGATCTAGTCAGATCTAACTCCATTTATTACTAGTCTCTGCTTTCTACTCTCCAGCCAATTTTCTATCCAATTTAATAACATTTCCTCCACACCCACAGATTTAATTTTTGAAACAAGTCTTTTGTAAGGCACCTTATCAAATGCTTTCTGAAAATCAATATAAGCCAAATCCACAGTATTTCCTTCATCAACTCTTGCAGTAACATCATCAAAGAATGTCCGAAGATTTGTTAAACAAGATTTTCCCTTTAAACTATGCTGGCTCGTTGACACTATAATCAAACTCCCTCAAATGACTGTGTAATGTATCTTTAACCACACTCTCCAAAACCATTCCAACTACTGATGTAAGACTAATTGGCCAATAATTGCCTGGACAATGTTTATCACCTCCTTTAAATACTTAACATTAGCCAACTTCCAATCTTCTAATATTCTTCCACTACTCAATGACCTATAAAAAATATTAGCTAGTGGTTCATAAATAAAATCTTTAAGTTCCTTTAAAACTCTAGGATAAAAGCTGTCTGGTCAAGGGGAGTGCTCTGGTTGAGGCATAATACTTGTATCTTCCTTCATAAAAACTAATAAGAACATATAATTTAATATACTTTCCATCTCATAATATTCCAAGATCAGCTTCCCACTATCATTTTTAAGAGGTCCAATCCCCATCGTAATATTTTGCTTACCCATCATATACCTAAAGAATTCCTTATTGTTTGATTTAACTCTCTCAGACAACCCTCTTTCACATACAGTTTTTACCCTTTTAACTTCCTTTTTAATCTGCTCTTTTGATTTCCAGTAAGTTTAAATTTAGTATGTTTAGCCATAATATGATCTTTTAAACCTTTACTAAACCATACTGGCTTATTCTACTTCATTGCCACTTTTTTTTCTGTAGGGAATATGTATGTTCTGTATGCATATCAATTTTTCCCTAAATGCTTCCCACATCTGTTCAAGATCCCCTCCCAACATTTTAATCTAATCTACAGAAGCCAGATCATGTCTCATTCCATCAAAATTGGCTTTCCTGAAATCTGGAATCAGGGTACTTGTCTTCTTCAATTCTACACGTAGTAAAATCCTAAACCTAATAGTGCAATAGTCGCTTGTACTTAAATGCTCACTAACCATAACTCTGTCTATCATATTCACATTTGATGCTAATAATGAATCTAATATAGCTTCCTGTCTTGTAGGTTCCATCACCAATTGGTGTATAAAAGTATCCTGAACAATTTCCAAAATCCAATCCTCCTCACTGTCAGACTCAAACTTTTCTCAATCAATACCCGTGAAATTAAAATCTCCCATAATAACAACATCTTTTTCAGCTACCATTCTGATCTCATTATACAGTTTCTTATTAACTTCTACATTCTTACCTGGTGATCTATAAAAAATTCCAGTTACAATACTTTTCCCTTTATATCCACTAACCCAAAGCGACTCAACCTCAGTGCTATTTTCTTTAATATTTTCTAAGTCAACAGGATGCAATTCACTCCTCACATATAAAGCTACTCCTCCCCTTTTTTCAATACACTTTTTCTAGTAAATAATCTGTAGCCTGATATTTCAAAAACCTTTCTCTTATCAAAATTATTCAAACCTAACCAAGTCTCAGTGACCCCCTAATATCAAAATCCTTAGTTTTCACAACTGCTTTGAACTCAATTTTATTTCCAATACACCTATCATTACAATAGTAACAATTAATCAAAAAATTCCAAAATACGTACATGTTTTATACCTGTTGTACATGTTTTCCTATCAATTATATTTCCTATTTTACTAATATCATAGCCCTCATCTCTGTCTAGCCCTAGTTTAAATATACTACTACAGCTGTGTTAATAGCCCTTGCTAACATGATAGCCCCTACCTTGTTTAAGTTTAAACCATCCATTCCAAAAAAATTAACTTTCCCATTAAAATTATCCCACAAATTCAACCAGCCTATTTTCTCATCTCATGATCTAAGCCTGGCATTCAATCCTAGTGACCTACTTAATATCTCATCCCCACTATTCATTCTTGCCAATATCCCTGACAAAATCAAGCTATGACCGCTTTACTTAAATACCCTTATCAATGTTTTGTACTTATCAATAAACTCCTCAGATCCATCTTTCCTTACATCATTAGCCCCAACATGTACTACAAAAACTACATTGCTACTAGCACCCTCAACTATCTCTCTCTGATTCTATCAGTTATATCCTATACCCCTACTCTTGGATAGCATGAATGTATTCTTCTGCTCCTATTTACTTTACATACTACTCGATCATTGGATAGAAAAATGGCTGGATGTAAGAAAGCAGATGGTTGATATCAACTGTGGTTTAGTTATCTGTATTGATGTCACAAGTGGGGTACCACAGAGATAAGTGTTAGGACAGGGCCATAGGAAGCAGCAAGGCCATGGTCTGACCACTTTTTTTCAAGGCATGTATAGCTACAATTCATATATTAAAACTTGCTTTTAATTCAATACATTATGTAGTGTGTATGCAGTATTTGTAGTTAAAATAGCCCAAGATTCAATCTCATTGCATTAAATTTTAAAAACTTTTCTGGGGGTCACGTCTCCAGAAACCCCTAGAAATGGTATGCTTTGCACATATTATGTGTCACGTTGTTTACCTGTGGCAATGTCTTGACCACTCAAAAATTGCTTCCTATAGTAACGTAGGACCTTTGCTTCTCTTGATTTACATTAGTGACATACATGAAGGAAATTTCAATAAGTTTCTTAATTTGCTGATGATATTAAGGTCTTGGGCATTGTTGGTGGTGAGGATGCTGCTGCTTTACAGAAGGATTTAGATTATTTGGAAAGTTGGTAAATAAATGGCAAATGGCTTTTATTTATAATAACTGCTAAGTAATGTGTAGGGGTTAACATAATACAAATAAGTATGATTTTGATGGGATTAAACTTAACAGTGTTATGGCAGAAAAGAAAATTACACAAACAGGTAAAAAAGTATAATGTATATATAGATGTACAAAGCAAACAAATTATAAAAAAGGAGAAACAGAACAGTACGGTTTAATAGCAAGTACTGAACAATAATGAGAAACCATTAATTAGAAAACTGTATTAAAAACACTTTAATTAACTTGGTTTACATGGTTTCAATAACTGGCTGAGACTTAGCTTGATACTTGAGGAAGTAATAGGCAGGTACACAATGATTTATAACATGTAGTATGTTCCACCATTAATAAAAAATTTTCCTTATGCTTATAAATCATTGTGTGCCTACTTATTGATGTTATTGATACTGTTTTCCAAAATACTTTTTTGACTTTTAAAGGGTGTTTAAAAGGTGGATCTTTCTTCATCAGGGGAAACTAGGAATCCTATCTTACCTTAAGTCCATGTTATTCATATATGATGTGAAGAAAATGAACGTTCAAAAACTAAGAGTAAAGACAAAAATATGAACACTATTACAAGCACTTTTGACAAATTGTCCTTTCTTCATCAGGAGCAAACTGGGCAGACTGCTTTTCAGGACGTCAAACATAATAGACCACATTTTTAGCCTCAGACCACGTATTAAAACTTGATATCTTTACTGTAATATACAGATTTGTAAACATACATCTTTCACCTGATGTTTTCAGCATACTAAGCACAGAATTCAACAAAGAAATTCAACTTCTCTCTTAATTATAATATAGTACTACAAATTACAATCACCTACTACTACTGCCACTGTTGTGAACGTACTTATAATTTAATTGGTCTTGGGACTAGTGTTTGTAACAGTATGTGGAATTAAAGTGTCAGTTTACGGTTGAGAACTTGATATAATGATGTCAAACAAAGTAAATGTATACGAGTCTTAATCATATCCCTCCTTTCTTAATAAAAAATACGATATTTTAAGTTTAACCTACTCCTGTAAAATAACCTTCCATATCATGAAATTTATAGACAACAAGGGATTTAATGGGCCATCTAGAGTGACCCATCCACTAAACGTTTATTACAAAACCTTAAAGTCAACCCCTTATCGTTTAAGTATTGATCACTTACCTTAAAGTTACTTTTAAATTCGCTACATCTGAAGACAACCCATTCTAAACGCCAACCACCCTGTTAGAAATATATAACTTTTAGCTAAATATGACTCTTACCCTGCTAACAGAGGCGTTACTAGGTGTTTAAGAGATTTAGGGTTTGGTTCTAGAACTTGCAGGAATCCTTGCCGTTTCAATATGATATCGATCATGGATTTCTTTTCTGATCTTTCAAGAACAACAAATGGATTTGGGGCACTGTCAAATAGAATTGGGGTATAGACCCTGTGTGCCAACACCTAGTGTTTCCTCTACCTGCCAAGATTTATGATTGTGGCCCCAGTCCTACCATTCCTATGTGAAGTATAGTAAAAAGATGCTGCATCAACACTATTAATTCCCCTAACAATCATAAAATCTTCAATCAGATCCTCTCTAACTCTTTTTTTTTTTACTCAAGAGAAAACAATTTCAGAGATCTTAACCTGTTTGGGTGTGACATCCTTTCCACCCTTAGTTAAAGTGAAGCCCACCACTTGTGGTATTAAGTTTATGTGGTTTAGGAGGGCAAATTGGGGTTGTGTTGCATATATTTGTAAAAATGCGGCAAGTATAAATATAATGTAGTTGTCAAAATTCTTATTAAACTTTTACTTTTGAGTTTACACTTACACTTACAGTGAATTTAACATATCTCGGAAAATATCAAAATCAAAACAAACATTGGAGTCTAAGAGTCAAAGTTAGTTTAACTTTAACCTCTGGATGCAAGTTGATTCTGCGAACTCTGTCGAGAAAAAGTAAGACAAAGATTCAAGCATAAAATGCTACAAAATATGTTGTAACAACTACGGTTATTTATCGTAATACTAATAATTAATAGTGTATGTGATATATATTACATCACTTAATTTGGATCTTTGGTTTAAATTTCAATATATGTATATATATGAAGGCTAATAATATTATTTCATTAATTGGAATAGTCACGTGCATAATAATATTTCAGAAATAGCTCTGGTGGTCAGAATTAGCATAATATGCATATATTAACACTTACCAATATATTTTGGTGTTGGTTTTGTTTGGAATTTCGCGCAAAGCTACACGAGGGTTATATGCGCTAGCCGTTCCTAATTTAGCAATGAAAGACTAGAGGGAAGGCAGCTAGTTCTCACCACGAACCATCCAATGAAAAGTCAACAAATCATCATTCTGTTGTGACACTGCACGGGGAGCTAGACCTAAGTTAGCATAAATATGTGTTGTTACGTCTCTAGTCGTTTGTTAATTTCCAGGTATAAATTATTCCCGAGGAACTTCAGAGATACAAGTCCTTTCTTAAATAAAACTAGTTTATTATTTCTCAATTCAACTTTGCAATACACTTAATTTCCACAGTCACTTTAAACACACGCTATAATTCACAATGATTCACGCATTTACTTACGGTCACTACCGCGCTTGACTCAATTGTCCGTATTTATCTTTGTCTGTCTGCAATTCAATTCCAATTAATTTTCTCTCGTTATCTGGCGCACTTATATACAGGCATAGAAGGCGCCTAGCAAATACGGGATTATTCGTGATGTTCCCTGATCCTTCTAGGATCTCATGACGTTTTACTAGCGTCACGTGACTTCCGCTGTCGTAACAGTATGTTTTATTATAGTAAAGTACTGTACTATCTACATGCAGAGTAGTGATTAGTTGTTAATTTACGCTACTAATTTATACAACTATGTATAACAATAGTATATTAGCTATTTCAATCATGCACGTGTATGAACGCTGTTGTTGTAGGAAAATAAGCACAAAGCTACACAATGGGCTACCTGTGCTCTGCCCACCACGATTTCTAGCGTGACATACCGCTGTGCTACTGGGGGGCGTATGAACTCTGAAATAACATGTTAGCATAATAATAAAGACTAGTAGAGACCCGCAAAACATTTCCGGTCAAATTAGTATCTTTACTGTAACAGTACTTCTTTAAATATAACATTTCTAGCACAATACAAACAAATTGTAATCATAGACAACGAAATGTGTAAATCCACTTATATGTAGGCCGTACTTTATATAACTTTAACTTATGTTAGGCCTAAGTTCCATAAAGAGAGAAACACTGTAACCTGTGTACGTATTTTTTTACTTTAGTTTAGTTGAGAC
>NW_013669132.1:117647-120695 GCF_000517525.1 Limulus polyphemus
CGTCACGAACGAATATTACATGAACATGGGAACAGCTTCAAGCAGAAATGTTGACAAGTTTAGTTTCATTGCTACCATATGCAAAGTACTTCGAAGCACCCATTAGCAACATGGCGACGTTTCAAGTAGATGAGACAGGCTGGATCCACCTTAGAGAGCACCAGCAGGGTACATGGTTTCCACTACAGTAGGTTAATGTATTTTACAATGGTCTCCACCAGTCCAACCTCTACTGCACATTGATGTTCAGGAGACATAGAGTGTCAAAGAGGCAGAGTCGAAAGAAAATTTGTAAGCTTTTCATGTCAGAAGCCTATTGCTCCATACAAGAGTATAAAGTAATGGTGACACTGTCTGTCAACTCCAATCTGACATTTCATGTGCAATATGCGGGAGGAATAAAACATAAAGGAAGTGAGACATCACAACGACCTATTTGCGCAGACGATAGGAAGAACTTACGAAATGAACTACGGAAAAACACTGCTCATCAAGATGACACACAGAGAACTTATGGTGGATGGATCCTGAGGTGTTTTCAAGTGGAAATTTCACTTATGTGGGTGTGGGTGGGACAGTTTTTAAACAGGTAAGCTATGAAGGCAGAGCAATAAAGAAATATCTGCAAGTCTACAGTTAAAGCAGCAAACAACTTTAACAGACTACATTAGATAAGTATACGTTTTTCTGAGCTATGTTATGTCATTCACAGATGCCTGTGTACATCTCTTCCACGACCACAAAGACTGTATTGATCTATTGGGATGCAATAGGATTGGTGGCGTGGAAAGAAAAGAAAAAGGAATATCTCTACTATACCATAGTTATGCCTAATCCGCCATAACAGATACACAAGCAGTAAAGTTCTCCATGCCCAATTGCTGAACTTGTAATGACAAACCAGATGGAACTGACAATTACTAATTGCTTGGAGATTTTTAGGTATTGAGAGAAGAGGTTGTATAACAGAACAACCATTCCTTGCATGATCTTGAGGGATCGAATTCGTCTTGTGTCACTTCAAGTCTTTGCCTGTGAAACTGTCCAGCAGTTTCTTCAAAGCAGTTGGCGAGTTACAAATGGTGAGGCCACAGATAAAGACTTGAATGGCATGATAATATACAGTGGATTGAGCTACTTCATGAAAGATGCAAAACAATTTAACAGAAAGTATTAGAGAAAGTAAACTGTTAGTTTGGCATGAATCTGTTCAGACTTTTGGCTGCAAATCATTGGATGGATGAATTAAGAGAAGTTTAATTTTCCACTTGTATTGTCATTCGTGCCAAATATTTCACGACTCCATGTCGCAGTCAGGTGACGAAAATGGTGGACCAACTTTGCCGAAGGGTGTCTCCAGATGCGTTCAGGGAAGAATGTACAGGAAATTTTGAAGGAGATGCTGATGTAAATGTTGGGAGCTGTAATGCCGTGAGACATTCACTGGCAACACAAGTCACGAAAATGGTCGCCTTGCAATAGCAAGAGTCAGACGTTGGTACCATAATCTCTTTAACTTCCCCAGTATAACTTGCCTTGATAGATTTAGTATAGAACTCCCTTCTGGTCCTCTATTCTATAAGTATCTTTCCACTTTGTTTTGTGCTCGCCTTTCTTCTGGGCATTGTCTCAAAGTTTCTGGGTCTTTCTTTTGTGCTTCCTTCAGTTCCTGCAAATCTAAATTCGGGTTTTATCATTATAAAGTTTCATAAAGCAAGATTTTATTAAAAGCTCCAAAGTTTCTGACTTAAGAAAGTTACTGAATAATTTTTTCTACACAACAGTTTTTTTTACCTCCTAATTGATCTTTTCGTCAAACTTGTATATGAAAGTGATTAGAAAATACTTAACTATACAATTTTGATTGATCAATGTTTACCTCATAGGTCATTTATCAACAGTGTGGCAGCACACATTTGCCGAAATTGGGAAATATTGTCTTTTCTTAGCTCTCTTAGGGATCATCTCATCATTACTCAGTTTTGTGATGGATTATGGTATTGGTATATGTCAAAAAGTTAGGAACTACTCTGGTATTTTATGCTTATGTAGTTTTGTGGTGGATTATGGGATAGCTACATGTCAGAAAGGTTATGGCTACCCTGTTTTTTTCTCAGTTTTTGAATGATTATGGTATTTCCATATATTAAAAAGGTATGGACTACTCTGTTGTTTTAATTATTCGGTGAGCAGTAATGTCTATTGAATTATTACTCTTTTTAATTGTTTTAAATATTGTTTATGACATCATTGTGAAGTTATTTTTTCAGAACTTGTTGACCTTTAACTAGTTCCACAAAGGTCAAATGGATAATATATAGTTCACTAAAATAATCACTTGTTATTAAATGTTCTAATATTTTAAATGTTTTTTTTTTTTCTCTTATTCTTATTTATCATCAGGTGACAGAGATAGATTTATTTCAGGAAAATATCTATATACAAATAAATCTTCTTTAAGAATATATTAGCCATTATTACCTATTACTGTGATAAATCTTTACTAAGGTTTACATAATGTAGATGGTGTTGTAGTTACTAAAGTTTACAACATGTAGATGGTAGTGAGGTTGTAGTTCCTAAGGTTTAGGACATCTAGATGGTGGTAGTATTGTGGTTCATAAGGTTTACAACATGTATATTAGGTTGTTGTAGTTTGTAAGAGGCATGGAAATATAGGCATCCATCAAGGTTTCATTTTGTAAACATTATGAACCACAACACCACTACCATCTACATGTTGTAAACAATAAGAACCACAACACCACTACTATCTACATGTTGTAAACATTATGAACCACAACACCACTACCATCTACATGTTGTAAGCATTATGAACCACAACACCACTACCATCTACATGTTGTAAACATTATGAACTACACTACACTGTCTAAATTGCATAATTTCTATCATGGGCGCCCACAGGAAGGGGCAAGGGGGGTCACTTGAGCCCCCCCCCCCGGATTTTCAAAAAGAAAAAATTAATAGTTATGTAAAATTATTCTTGTATGTTATTGGAAAATCATAAAGTATTTGTATTTCGAT
>NW_013669132.1:121623-123907 GCF_000517525.1 Limulus polyphemus
CTTTTGATCGATCATGTTAACATTTTCTTACAAAACATTAAGATATGGTAAGAGGAGAAACAATTTATAGAAGAATTTAAAAACCAGAACCCAACAAGCAACATTTATTATAGTGTGTCTTTATGCCTCTTTTCTTCATGCATAATCTTGCACAAAAACATTTGTATGAAATATATTTATGTTTGCGGATAGCATTTTTAAATTTTTTATTCTCGTCTTTTAGTTTCTGATATATCTGTTTTTGATGTTGTTATCCATCTTTTAGTCAATGTATGGCATTTACAGAGCTTTTAGAGTATTTTCTTGCCATGCACTTTTTTCCTTCAATTAGAATTAATATGTATAGAATGTTTTGCGTGGTGGAGACTTGCAATTACTTTATTTTATATAGATGATGTTACATGTACATCTACTATTGAGGTATACTGTTTAATTCTCACATTGATTGTAACAGTTTGTATATTTTTTCGAAATAAATGGTTCAAAGTTTTTAATAAAATCTTGTTTTATGAAACTTTGGAATGACAATGTTTTGTATTTTTCACTAAGGTAATCCTTGCTTGTGTCTACAATCTTTGTTTGACCGGGATCTTCTCTTACCACGTTCCAGAAGGACAACATGACCCGGCCTACCTGCAGGCTCTACAGCAGCCTGCTCTCCATTACATCAACCTACAACAGGTACCGGATCTCCAGCTTCATAGAGCTCGTGAGCTTGAAGTAACTGCCAAGAATCCTACTGCTTACCACCATGGTTACTACCACCCTGGCCACTATTACTCCCCTTTACACCATAATGCTGTTCTTCATCAACATAATATGGATGAACAGAAGGTACTGAAGGAGCAACAGAAAGTCCTTGAGGCGGAGAAGGCCCTGATAGCAAGTCATTAAACCTAATGACCGGTTTTGTCGTTTTTTAATATTCATCTTCGATTTGTTCGTGATTCTCTTAAAATGTTTTTCTCTTCAATTTCCACCATCTAAAGGTGCCTGTATAAATTTACTAGGAAATTCAACTTTGACAAACAATTTCAAAAGAACCTTGAAGAATACAAGAATATAATTCGCCTGTTAATTGTATTTAAACAGCTTTATATGCATACGTGACTATTTAAAAAAAATCGAATAATTTACTGTTCGAAATTGACAAAAGGCCAAGAATCGACGATGCTAAAATGTTTTTTCTGGCTATTGTATTTGCTTAAGTCGCTTGAAATATAGAGAATATATACATATATATATCGAGAATATAGAGATTTCTAGAAGGCCAGACGATTAAGTGATAAATTTATATTGTGTGAGACGAGCGAAAACCCCAGACAATAGCAGAAGAGAGTAAAGTTACGGCCATGGAAAAGTATGGCGTGAAGTAAACTACCGTAGACGTGATAGGCCTAACGATTAACACAGGTCTAACGTTTAATATTGTTACGCCTCCAGTCGTTAGTTAATTTTCCGTAAATTCGTTCCGACGAAACTTTAGCGACACAAGTCCTTTCTTAAATAAAACTGGTTTATTCTTTCCGAATACAACTTTACGATACACTCAATTTCAACAGTCGCTCTATAACAACGCTATAACTCACGTCTCACGTGACCAACAATATTTTATCCGCATACATTCAATTACTCATTACCTCTCCGTCGCTTCGTGGCCGGTCTTATATATATACAAGACTACACTATATCTAGAAAGATCACGAGATTTAAGGAAAAGACGTGAAAGTTCGAGAATGACGTGGCGTGATACAAGTCACGTGACCTCGATGTCGTAACACAGCCCCTTCCTTAGTATTGTTCGTCCCGAACAATAGCCACTTACATTAAACCAATAACAATTAACAATAACTTAATCAAATGTACAGAATTACAAACACAAAATTACAATTTAACAAAGTCTCTTAATTTTATGGGACGTATCTTCTTCCGTACTGGTCTCCGTCTCGTTGGCTTCTGCTTCAGGTGGGGTTCATCTGCTTCATCAGGAAATGTCCTATCGTCGGTAACAGTCACATCAGTGGTAGTAACTTCATCAAAAGCTTCACCGTTTTCCTTCTCAAAACTGAGTAGAGTTTCTTCTTCGACGGTGGCTTCTTCAGGTGGCACATCTTCAGCAGCGTCATTCGTTCTGTTGTCCACTTCGTCCCAACTGAAATGTTCTGGACCGTGATAACAGCAAAGCCTTTTGGCATGCACCACTTTTGGCTTACCTCGCCGACCACATTTTACCCGGAAAGTCACGTCTGAGAGACGATCCACTATGTCATATGGGCCTTCCCAT
>NW_013669132.1:124486-127394 GCF_000517525.1 Limulus polyphemus
CTTCTGTTTTTATTCAACTTTTGAAATGTCCAGCAATATAAACTCACTCATTATTACCTTGTGACTTGCTAGTCGTTTAGAAAGTCAATAACATATACATTTTAATTGACTTCATTGACTGTACGCCACTCGAACAACTTAGTGAATGAACAGGACTGCTCTGTACAAATCATATATATTATGTTGTTGAAGTTCATGCAAAGCTGCTCAAGGACTATTTGCGCTTGCCATCCCTAATTATCAAGTGATTGTTTAATAACAACATCATCAACAAAACTGTAAATATAGAGCAATATGATGCTATTTTTGAGCAAATTTGTCTTGTAAATTTTACTGGTTTATGAAACTGGTAGATATATTTCAACGTTAAAATTCATAAATATCTATAATGTAAACCCAAATCAGCGTATTTTCACAGAAGTTCATCAGTCATTTCTTCTGTTATGGAAAAAAAGAGACGTATACGGAAAATGTAACTTTTTTTTAATAAAAAACGCGCACATAGATATAAAATTGTTCTTTGTGATTCTCCCTTGTTGTATTAGATAAACAAATCGTTCATCTAATACATTGTATCATAAAAACCTGGAACATTTATTAGCCAAGTTTTATATAAAGTGTATTAACATAATGTGTATCGTAGCTAACTCTTGAGTTAGCTACGATACACGTCACATAACAAATCAGTATCACCTTCAATGTTTCTCCGTTATACCTGTAATATAAGACTGACAACAAGATTCGGTGCTGGTAAATGCTTGCTTATTTGAGTCAAGGAAGAATATTCTATCAAATATCTATGTATCAAGCTATAAGAGAATAAAAACATTTCACATGTTTTAAATTATTGCTAAGAATTCTATAAAGTCATCTTGAATGTCTCAATGAACGAAGGAAAGAAAATAACCTTTAAAAGGAAAATTACCTGATTGTCAGAACAAAAGTAAACCTTCCCTTGAGTGACCTGTATATGAACCAGAAAAGTGGAACTGTGAAAAAAAAGTACCGTACATTTTAAAATGGGGAGAAGAAAGTAATAAAGAAACTTGTATCGTCATTTACTCCTCTTCTATAATCAAAAACTTGGGTTCATCAGCACATTTAGAGTTATACTCAAACTACGTTAGATACAACACAAGTGAAACAAGTCGTTTTGAAATACTTGGAGTAGCCTTAGATTTCTTCCTAAACAGGATAAGATATAAGAAAGTTTCTAGGTTTGTGACATCCAGCTGGTAAATACTTGGAGTAGCCTTAGATTTCTTCCTAAACAGGATAAGATATAAGAAAGTTTCTAGGTTTGTGACATCCAGCTGGTAAATACTTGGAGTAGCCTTAGATTTCTTCCTAAACAGGATAAGATATAAGAAAGTTTCCAGGTTTGTGACATCCAGCTGGTAAATACTTCAACTAACAGTCTCATTTTAAGGAAATCAATTGTTCTCGTACGTTGTGTATAACAGTATAGTTTGCTTTTCGAGTCTTTATTATTGTTATGGTTATATTTTGTGTTATTAGAGATTATAAAACGATAATTACAATTAAAACATTTGAGTAATTTGATCGACAGAAGCTACATCATTTTTTGGAAGTTTACGAACCCCAGAGAATAATTAAAAGCGACTTTACATTGAAGGAAATATATATTAAATAGAAGTGGAAGTAACGACTGATAACATAAATCGCTAAATGGTAGTAGCAAAAACAACTCGTAAAATAAACAACAATATGATGAGTTCTAGAAAAGCAGAGCGTGGCCTAGTTGACCAGGTGTCTGTGGTTAGAGACGTGTTACCACTGGATACGCTCCTCACTTTTAGTTGTGGATGTGTTATAAGAGTGAACATCCAATCTCGTTATTCGGTTCAATGCCATATAAAATCCTCGTTGGAGAGGGGCTGCTGATTGGTTACCTTCCATCTGGTTAGTAGTTTAGAATTAGCGTAGCTATATTTCAACTCTTGTGTATCCCTGATCCATGGGTATATCAATTCGAATGTCTAAAAGACAACATATCCAAATAGTGAATTTACTAATTTTTTGGTTACTTATTTTATATTTTTATATACTTTGTGGTAGTTCAACTAGATTATACCAAACTCCAGAGAGACAAATTCTGTTGAATATAAATAGAATGACATCAGTATATGTAGATATTTCTAGTTATAAAAGTGAAGAGTAAAACGGTATTACTTTTTATAACTGATTTATTTTTAGAGAATGAAGTATTAATATCAATTAATTATCGCAACAAATGTCCGGTAAGGATAAACCTGATTTTTCGTATCTAAGACGAAGTTATACCATAATCACAAGTAGAGTACTACCCCCAGTGGTTCACTGGTAAGCTTGAGGGGTTATAATGCTAAAATTCGGAGTTCGATAACATTTGTGAGTATAATGCAAATGGTCCATAGCGTGGCTTTGCACAAATGCAAATGATTTTTTTTATCTGTTTGTTTTATAACAAAGCCATATTGGACTGTCTGCTGTGTCCACCTTGGGGAATCAATCTCCTGATATTAGCATTGTAAGTCCATAAAGTTACCGCTGACCCACAGGGGGACTAAAGGCAAATAAATAAACAAGTTGAGCACCTTATATAAATACTACAGTAGTTCAACTGGAATAGTGCGTGTAGGGATACCATTAACTTGGACATCACGTGATAGTATACGCACTGAAGCCTAACAAAAATGACTAGTCATACTCCTTTAAAAGGAAAATTACCTCAATGTCAGAACAAAAGTAGTTCAACTGGAATAGTGCGTGTAGGGATACCATTAACTTGGACATCACGTGATAGTACACGCACTGAAGCCTAACAAAAATGACTAGTCATACTCCTTTAAAAGTAAAATTACCTCAATGTCAGAACAAAAGTAGTTCAACTGGAATAGTGCGTGTA
>NW_013669133.1:0-1240 GCF_000517525.1 Limulus polyphemus
ATGCAGATCAATGGATGCAGCCACACTTACTGGAATCTGCCTTTGTTGTTTTCAAACGTCATTTTATCGAAGTTAACTACACACTTGCTCGGTAGTAAATAGTCTAATCCTAATATGCATTGGTCTTTAATGTCAGCCAAGTATACTTTCTGTCTATTCTTCATGCCCATGAGCTCGATAGTTACCCACACTGATCCCCAAAACCTTGCAGAATGTCCTGTCATACCACAAAGCTTCAGTGTGGCTTCTGGTACTCCTTTGTGATCTAACACCTTGATACTCACAAGGGTTTGCTGAGATGCAGAATCTATGACAAAGCTGCACCTTTGGCCTTCCAGCTTTCCTGTCACTTAGACACTATGTGTGCTTGCCATTTTACACTTAGCTGTGGGGACTTTCACGATGGGGGTTGGTGGGCATCCCTCAGCACCAACCACTACTGGTTTCCCGAAGCTAACTTATTGGTGGTATTCTTCCTACACTGGCTCCTCATATGTCCTTGCTCTCCACAGTTCCAACAGCCTTTCTTGGTAGCAGCCTTTCCTGCTGTATCATCTCCCCTGTGTTGAAGTTGCCAGCACTGAGCCCTCTTGTGCCCAGGTTTGTTACAGTGCCAGCAAAGTCCCTCAAACCTCTCTGAAAGCTGACCTTTTCTGGCCTTGAATCCAGATGACTGTGCCAACCTTGGTACCTCTGTGCTGGACTTAATGTAGGATTCAAATTCAAGAGCTCTGGCCATTGCATCCTGCATAGTAGAGGGGTGTGCTTGTATCTTTAGTTGTGGACTGTCCAAGGCGTCTACAAACTGATCTCTCAGCAACAACTTGAGGAGATCGAGTGGTGCATTTGGGTAGGCCTTGTGCCAGCTTTGCAAGCTCTCCCCTTTAGCACGGACTCTAGTCCTAAACCTAGTCCTGTAGACTTCAGACTAATTTTGGGTTCCATACCTAGGTTCTAGAGCCGCTACCAGTGCTCTATAGTTGTGCCTGTCGTCTGCCAACAACTGTCCAAGTATTTACAGTGGTTGTCCCTTCAAGCTTGTTGCCAGATATACTGCTTTCTGCTCCTCTGTCCATCCTTTCATCTCTGCCAGTAGCTCAAACTGTGCTCTATATGCTTCCCACAATGCTTTCCCATCGTATTCCTATGGCTTCCTTTGTACTGGATCACTCCTAGTACTGACATTCATATCTGGGATGTTACTTCTAACGGGACTGAATATGTCTGCATTAGGGTTTAG
>NW_013669133.1:1412-6074 GCF_000517525.1 Limulus polyphemus
TGGAAGGGGCTTGTCATTGCCTGGGGCTGGTTAAGTCGATGGTTAATGTATCCTCCTTGTGTAAAAGACAGTAAATCATCCTTTAATGTATTTAATTAACTTTGAAATTTACTAATCTTTTCTGTTTGTACTTCTTGTTTCCTTTCTTCTTCCATTTGCCACTGGTGCTGGTTTTCTTGTCACTTCTTTAGTCTCTCTTCTTGTTGATTTTCTCGTTCTTTTTGTTTCTTTTCTTTTTCCTCCAATAGCTGCTGTAATTTCTCTTCTTGTTTCTTTTCTTTTTCCTCCAACCACTGCTGTAATTTCTCTTCTCGTTCTTCTTGTTTCTTTTCTTTTTCCTCAAACAGCTGCTGTAATCTCTCTTCTTGTTTATTTTGTTGTTCGAGCTGCCACTGTTTCAGGTTTTTTTGCCACTACTGTAATCGTTCTTCTTGTTTCTTTTGCTGTTCTTGTATTGCTGCCATCAAATCTGCTAAGTTGTAGTTTGATTTACCACCTCTCGTTTCCACCTTCTTCTTCTTCTTCTTCTTTTTTTCTCTTTCCCGTCCCACTTTCTGACACCAATTTGTTACGTCTCTGGTCGTTTGTTAATTTCCGGTATAAATTCTTCCCGAGGAACTTCAGCTATACAAGTCCTATCTTAAATAAAACTAGTTTATTATTTCTCAATACACTTAATTTCCACAGTCTCTTAAACACACACTATAATTCACAACGATTCATGCACTTTACTTACGACTTGACTCGATTATCTGTTTCTATATCTCCCTATCTGCTATTATATCTCCGCTTTATTTGCCGTGTTTATATACTAAAAAAAGAGGGCGTCTAGAATGCACTAGGGCCTTCATGATCCTTCTAGAAACTCATCACGTGTTACCAGCGTCACGCGACTTCCGCTGTCGCGACAGTATGCAGATTAGACAACGCCAGACTAATTAAATGGTAATGAAAAGCGACTCGTCTCATTTGTTTTTAATTATTTAAGTATATACTCATAAATTTGACCTATTTAATACTTACAAAATTATTTGTACATTAAAGTTTATATAATTTGTAATTTCATAACTTGTCATATTTTTATGAAGTCAACATCAGTTAAATATACAAGATTAAATGTAAGCACAATTTTCATGTCTTAATCTGCACATGTCTTGTACTTCACCGGTAATATATGATTTTCATGTAAAATAAAATGTTTTGCATAATTAAGTAACCTGACTTTGTTTTATCAACATTCAAAGGTGAATTCCTCTATGGGGAATGATATTTGGTCTTAATGGCAGAGTGATCCGGAAAACCATTGTTCTATGAGGAGAATGTTAACATTTCATTCAAAATATTTTGTACTGATTTCACAATAATAATATTAGTGATATATCTTAAACTAGGTTTCACCGAGATTATATATTTACATTATTATGAGAAATTCTGGTTGTGTACAGAAGTTAAGTTGTAATAAAACTTGGAGGGTTGAAGTAAAGTTTTTTCCTACAGTTCAAGCCTTTAATTATAAGACTTTGCAGAGACTATTTGGAGGGTCTCGGCTCAAGTCCAAAAAGATAATAGGTGAATGGAGGGGAGGAGAACATGACCATTTGGTCATAACTCAGTAAAAAGAGGAAAAGGGAGTCCTTAAAAGAGTAACATTGCTAAATCTATTATATTTAAATCTAGTACACTATATGTAATGCATCGTTGATAAAATAGGTGTAATGATCTGTGTTTCTTGTTTTGGACTTCATGTTGTATATATATATATTTTTTTTGAAGAATTTGTATCAGTTTTTGCCACAAATTCTCAAATAAATCTGAATAAATTTTCTTAATTATTTCCATCGACTTCAATTAAAAACGTTGAATGAATATTTGAAGTTGCAGATACCTAAAAAACACCCCCTTCCCAAGAAAAGGACATAAGGCGCCATCTCTTGTTCATTATCAACACTATTTGAGATATATATTTTTCTGTGACACATAATAAACACCGAGGAAAAAGAACATATTTTAATCTTAAGATTTCCGTCTGGGCTAAAATCCAATGCATTCTTCATATGATAGGACAGATATGTGTGTCTTGTGAACGATTTTTGCACTAATTTCTAAGTTAAAATAGGTTTAGATCATCTTGGTTTGACAAATTTATTAAAATCAAATAAAATTATCCAAATATCTAGTTGAGATGGAAAACGGCCATAAGTTGTGAGGTGAGATCGCCTTGCCATTATGAGTTCGACTGGCGGGCTTTGAAAGTTCAACAAGTACAGTGCCTTGCAAAATTTTTCACCCCCTGTGCTGGTAATAAATTTTAGGTATTTTATTATGAAAGACATAACTTAAATGACCAGAAACATTTGTTATATTAAACTCAAGCCAGTTTCTAAAGATTACAAGAAATAAAAAGTGCATTGTTACCCAATTTAGTGATATAACACAAAAAAAATCTTAAACACATATTGCAAAAGTCTTCACCCTCTCCTCCTCAGCTTTTACCATCGTTGATTTAACATTACGTCACTACCCTGTTAAAGTAAATACAAGTGGCTATATACAACTCTGTCAAAGACAAAAGTATTGTTGCGTCAGCGAGGTCACGTGACTAGTATCACGCCACGTCCTTCTCGATCCTTCATGAATTATCGGGAAACTACTGGATTGGGGGTAAGCTGATATATATATATAAGACGGTCACAACGTGACGGAAGAAGGTAATGTGTAACTGAACTGAGTATTGTCGAGCACGAGAGACGTTCTAGCGTTTGTTATAGAGCGACTGTTGAAATTATGTGTATCGGTGAAGTTGTATTCGGAAAGAATAAACCAGTTTTATTTAAGAAAGGACTTGTGTCGCTAAAGTTTAGTCGGAAATAATTTGCGGAAAATTAACTAACGATTGGAGGCGTAACAGTATATTATACATCCGTGTGAAAAAATAATTTAGGTCATATAGAGCCACCAGCATCGATTTAAGTTAAAATTTGGTTTACTCTTACATATTGAGGATGATGAGAAAAGAACTCTCTACTGACCTAAGGGAAAAGATTGTCCAGAAGCATAATTACGGAGAAGGCTATAAGTCAATTTCAAAGGTTCTCAATTTGCCATTAAGTAATGTAAAATCGGTTGTGAAGAAATGGAAAGTGTGTCACACTACCTCAACCTTCCCAAGATCAGGTCGTCCTAAAAAAGTCTGCGCTCGAACAAGGAGAAACATGGTTAGAGAAGCGACGTAAAGCCAACAGTGACACTGAAAGAGCTGCAGACTTCAATAGTAGCAATTGGAGTTACTGTACACATCTCGACAATATCACGTACTTTCCACACAAAAAAAGGCTTGTATGGTAGGGGTGGCATAAAATAAACCAATACTGACGAAGATGCATCTTAGATCGCGAATAGACTATGCCCGTAAACATTTCAATAACCATATAACAATATGGCAGAAAGTTCTATGGTCAAATAAGACCATATAAGACCAAATAAGGAGTTTGTAACAGGAGGAAATCTCGGAGTTAAGAAAACATTGAGTCACCTACGACACAGATTTTACTGGAAAGGTATGAGACAAGATGTGGAAGAATGTTGCAGAACATGCAGCACATGTTGTGACTAAAAGGGGACCCAAGCATAAGGGACGTGCTCCAATGAAGTTATATCAAGTTTGTGCACCAATGGAAAGAGTAGCCGTCGACATTGCATCTCACACCTATCCAGTAAAATCTGTGTCGTAGGTGACTCAATGTTTTCTTAACTCCGAGATGTCCTCCTGTTACAGTATCATGGGATTGACGCAGCACAACTTCTCGTAACTTTCTCGGTATAACCGTTTGCCAGGTCGTCACTTTCCCATCAATCTCCGGAGAAGAATACCATCTTCAAGCCTCAACTGGTCCCATTGTGCCCAATAGTTCTTTGTCACAGGGCTTAGACTAGACACCTTCTCCCAAGCAGGGCGCAAAACACTTGCTTTTAGGAAATCAATTATTGGCTTCAAATCTTGGTCTTTCTCCTGTTCTACTTTGATGTCTATATTTGGTTCCACTTCACCATCATCAACTCTTTCAGTTGGCTTAACTTCAGCTTGATGGCACCTGGTTAGTTCAACTTCTCTTTTAACAGTTACCGGAACTTGGCCTTTGTTGTTCCCAAACGTCATTTTATCAAAATCAATTACAAACTTCCTCGGTAGTAGATAGTCCAATCCTAATATGCATTCGTCTTCCATGTCAGCTAAGTATACTTTCTGTCTGTCTTTTATGCCCATGAGCTCAATAGTCACCCACACTGGTCCCCACAATCTTGTAGAATGTCCTGTCACACCATAAAGCTTCTGTATGGCTTCTAGTACTCCTTTGTGATCTAACACCTTGATGCTCACAAGGGTTTGCTGTGACACAGAGTCTATGACAAAGTTGCACCTTTGGCCATCTAGCTTTCCTGTCACATAGACAGTGTGTGTGCTTGGCATTTTACTCCTAGCTGTTGGGACTTTCATGATGGGGGTTGGTGGGCGTCGCTCAACACCAATCACTACTGGTCTCCGTGAGGCTGACCTGTTGGTAATATTTCTCCTACACTGGCTCCTCAAATGTCTATGCCTTCCACAGTTCCAACAACCTTTCTTCGTAGCAGCCTTTACTGCTGTATCGTCTCCCCTGTGTT
>NW_013669133.1:6724-9062 GCF_000517525.1 Limulus polyphemus
GGCGTCACACTAGTCATGTGACTCGCTGACGCAACAGTATCCTTGGAGTGACACTTTTTTCTTTTATTCGCCTCAAAATGAATAAATCCACAAGGCTTAAAGTAATGTAGATCAATTAATATTTACAGTTAAATGATATCTAACACATTGGAAACACAACAGGATTTTATATTCTAACAATGAACTTTTTTCACACATCATAACTAATCACGTTTTGACTACAACAACAAGTTTTTGGATAAAATGAAGTATATTCAAAGTTTAGAAATCCTCTTGACCTTGAAAACTTTTCTCGAAAAGTATCACATACCAATAAGTTTTATCGCACATTTAATATTATCCCACACTTTATCCACGCTAACTGTATGAACCGAAATTTCAAATGCCAAAATTTTTTAATGTGAATATTTACCCTTTAAATTACTAACATGGTAACATTTGAGGCAAAAATCGTTAAAAAAAGTTAATATAAATCGACTTCTGAATTTTATGATTAACGAATACAAAGATTTATGTGTAATAATTTAAATAATACAGTGCTAAGTTGTTAATTCCAACGTTAAATATCTCAAAATTTAAAATATTAATAAATGAAGTGAATATATAAATTAAAGTAATGATAAAAACTGAGTATCGATCGATCATAGGAAATGTTGACCAAGACGTAGTAAAATTAAAGCTGAAGTTTGAAGCATTCTCAGTGTACCTTTTCTAAATACAGTTCTTATCACCAGATGCCACTAACTTTACATGGTATTACTATAAAATTGCTTAACGGGTGTTTAAAACAGTTCATAATATACTGAAACTTACTTTTTTATAATGTTTAGAAAATCTACTCATCAAATAGTTTATTTTCAAACTTAACAGCATTTAATCAATATTCAATCATCTGAGGAGGAAAGTAACAAACACTCGTCAGTAATGCTTATTTATTGATTGCACCGCCAGGCTGACTGCAACCCGTCTATCGCATTAGCTTGAAACTGCAGGGGTAACGAGAAAAATAAGCTGGGTTAGGCTACAACAGACTTAACGACTTGGCGCACTCGGGTTTTTATTGCATGCTCTCATGGCCAGCTGAGCTTCGTCGTTTAAAACTAAACAAATACTTATATCATTAAAAAATACAAAGCTCTAAAGAATTTCTCCAAACATGGGTAAGTGCATTTCTCAGCTTGATAATAAGGTTGTTTAGTTATCCCGCCCTCATGTACGTTTGAAATTGAGGTCGTCTTGTCGTGTTGTTTCATTTTCATTTCAGTAGAGAAGGGTTTAGATGAAATACTCGATTCTGTACGTAGAGTCATGGTTTTGAAGTTAAAACTAAGATAAAGATATTTCAGTATTTAATACAACATTAATGATGATGTTACTCTCTTTATATAACTTTACATATTTAAAGTCAAGCATATATTTAGTTTCTTTTATGTTTTACGTCTACTGATACTTAAAAACAAAACTGTTTTGTGTAGTGCTGGCTAATTTCTTTTATAATAAAAGGTACCAAGTTTTGATTTAATACATTCTTTAGGTTGCTATCGTCTTTTCGTGTCTTTTTAAAGTGACCACGCAAATCAAATTCTGTCCTATTGCATAAAGCGGTGTATAGAAAGGAGATATAACCCAAGATAGTCTGTAGATTTTGTTAGATCGGAGGTGAAATTAATGGCCGAAAACACCGCCAACAGCAAGGATACTCGATAGGCTTTTTGTAGTATGACCGTTACTTATAATTAAGACTACTTATTATTAACAGTAATTATTATTCTATATCTTAGCAATTCTTTTGGTAGAAGTTATTAACATACTAAGAATACACTTTATAGATAACAAATGTTGTTGTTTTTACATGTTACTAAATCACCTCAAAATTTAATAATTATATTGCTAGATTAAGTTAATGAGCAAATATCATGATTATTTCGTGCATATATATGTTTATCAAATGAAAGCATTTAGATTAGCCCATAACGATATTCTCGAAACTTCAAGCCATCTGTTCTCACCACAATATCCATGAAATAAATTTTAAAACTTGAAATATCCATATAATCACCATATTTTAAGTTTAACCTAGTCAGGTAAACTACTCCAGAAGTAAATATGATAAACAGATGAATCTACCAAATATCTGGTTTCTCACACCGTGATTAGGGCGCTCGACTCCCAATCTGTGGGTCGCGGGTTCGAATCCCCGTTACACCAAACATGCTCGCCCTTTTAGCCGTGGGGTGGTGTAATGTTACGGCCAATCCCATTATTCGTTGATAAAAGAGTAACCCAAGAGTTGGCGGTGGATGGTGATGTCTAGCTGCCTTCTCTCTAGTCTTATGCT
>NW_013669133.1:9873-19160 GCF_000517525.1 Limulus polyphemus
ACACACACACACACACCACTTGTAGAACATGTGCAAAAGGTATGAATCCGGAGGAGGATAGCTATGATGTAGAACTCAAAAGTTGTTGGGGAGATCTAGTTTCTTAATTTAACTTCAAAGTCGCAGGTGAAAAACTAATACGCAAGCAAACTTCAGAACAATATTAAAAAGGGGTAAGAACTGGGTGTTTAAATTCAGAAAGCCCATTCTGATCTACCATTCACCATCTGTGGCCAAGAAAGAGGCATGGTAATGGCCCCACAATAATATTAATAAAGTTAAGAAACCCCAAAATCAGTTGACAGATCTTAATTCTTATCAATTTTCTATTCTTATTGAGACAATACACTTAACCTCCGCTGAATGACAGAATAGAAATATTACAAAGATACGGTGGAACTATATTATCCTCTTGTATAATTCGATAACAATTAATATTCTCTCACAATCTCAACTCATAAAATTAAACTAAAATCAGCATGAGTGCAAAACAACAACAACTTATTTAATATAATGAATTAAACTCCGTTCCAAAGTTGCAGAAGGATCTTACAGGTATATCACAAGTTTGGTAAACAAAAACTATATTGAGGTTTCTTGCTGCTATTCTTGATACAGTTGTAGATATTTTACTTGAAAAGTAAAATTGATATTTGCCTATGTGAGTATTCTGTATCCTTAACAATAAAAGTCCCTTTTTATACTATTTAAAAACTAAATTAATCATGAGCGGCTTGCTTTATATTTATATTTGTCTTAACCACTTTATATATATACAGCTTTAATTGAATTGGTAAGAGTTTTTGAAGTTTAAAATTTATTTATTTTTTGTATTTTACAATAATCTCGTTACTTTCGATAATCCATCATACAGTAATCTTCAGAAAATTCAACCTTTAAATTACCCCCCTCCCTCCCTCCCTCCATTGGTTCACCTTCCTGCGGTTTTAAAATTTAAATACGAAAAAATGAGGCTATTTACAGTATTTTTCTTCTTACCACTTCATATATTTGAATGAGAATGTTTAAGACACAGCTTTGGTAGATTTACAGTTATTGTATGTTTTTCAATAATGTTTTTGTTTAATATGAAAAAAATGTCAATTTGTTGTTTACCGATTTTTATGGCTTCATAACTGTTTAAGATCGTTCAGTTTGGAAAGAAAAGATTGATCTGAGCCAATAATATTATAGACTGTTTTATAATGATTTAATCATCGATGAACCCATCTTAACAGGGATTTCTGCCCTTTTTCTAAAATTGTTCGGAAGTTTGATGATACATAGATTCTAACAAAGACCTAGCCTTTAGCCGTCGCTTCTAAGAAAATTCGGTGTGGCATGGTTTATTGAAAACACCGCTATTTTGTAAGAGTATAATCACGATTTATAATTTGGAAAACAGCCAACAAAGAATAACGCAAAATGTTTGCATATTATTTTAGAAATGTATCAATTTGTGTCTCATATTATACAGTTGTTTTGTGATATTTTCTAAATGCAAATATCCTTATCATTTATCTCTTCCCCAGCAAAATTCTTATTCATGGCGTGTCTGTTATTCTATTTTAAAGATATTTTAAATGACATTATATTGATAAAATAAAAACTGTGAGTTTTATATTAAGTAATATATTCGAATAATCACTACGTTTTTTTTAATGCACACGATTTTGGCCGAATTACCCAAGCCTTCTACAGGTGCCAGACTGGTGATCGTCCAAATAAATTACTTAATACAAATATGAGTACCCACGTTAAAAGCCTGAAAAGTCACTTCTTTAAATTTTATTTGCTAATGTTACAGGACAGAATATATTTTAATGTGTGTGTATATATATTGTTGCGTCAGCGAGGTCACGTGACTAGAATCACGCCAGGTCATTCTCGAACATTCATGTCTTTTCCTTAAATCTCGTGATCTTTCTAGATATAGTGTAGTTTTGTATATATAAGACCGGCCACGAAGCGACGGGGAGGTAATGAGTAATTGAACTGCAGTCAGAGAGTGTGTAATTGAACAGAGTATTGTTGAAGTCGAGCACGTGAGACGTTCGTTGAGAATTATAACGCGACTGTTGAAATTAAGTGTATCGCAAAGTTATATTCAGAAAGAATAAACCAGTTTTATTTAAGAAAGGACTTGTGTCGCTAAAGTTTCGTCGGAACGAATTTACGGAAAATTAACTAACGAACGGAGACGTAACAAATTGGTGTCAGAGAGTGGGATAGAAAAAAAAAAGAAGGTGGAAACGAGAGGCGGAAAATCAAACTACAGCGTAGCAGATTTGATGGCAGCAATACAAGAACAGCAAAAGAAACAAGAAGAGAGACAACAGCAGTTGCAAGAAAACCTGCAACAGTGACAGCTCGAATATTTACTATTGTAAATTACATAGGTGAAAATTGTTGTAAATAAAAGGTTTACATTGGTAAAAAAAATTACAATATAGTGTAATTTCTGAAATTAGACATGCTTGTTTGAGAATTTCCGTACAAAGTTACACAAAGGTCTATCTTGGTATAGTTGTCCTTGATATACAAGAAAGAAGGCATATATTCAACAGCACCCAACTCCAACTCCTTGGTTACTTGTGTTTAACCAAAGAGTGGGATTTGACCCACGTCCCAAATTGCGAAAGCCGATTTTACAGCAACGGGACGCGAACACGAACCCACCGATTCATAATCTGAAGTCGCTAACCATTAAGATGAAGGAATATTATTGTTAGGTGAAATAAAATCATTGTTAGAAGAAAATTCTCGACTTTCTTAAAAAAAAACTATTTATTTCTACTGAACGGTTTCATATTTTTTATGTCTAAACTAAGTAATGAGTTTGCGTTTCAAATATTGTAGGACTTTCAATTTACAATTCAGTAGAATACGTGCTAGTAATATAGCTGTTAATAGTTTTATCATTCAAACAAATCAAGTTACCTATATCTCTGTAAATTAAAGTAAATCTGAACTGAATATCCTTCATCTATATATATATATATATAAAGACGAAGTGTATGAACCCTAACTTCTCCGAGCCAAAAATTGTAGGTAAACACTATGAACTATGGGTAATGTCCTAAAGGGATCAAACTTTAACTTAATCCTATTTCTATTTTGTAAATCCTGTTGGTTAATTACTCCCATTCTATTGAGTCAATCTCAAACAATCTTGGCAAGCTGACGCTTTAGACAATGCTGAATATTCTAAAGGGATTCAAGGTCAAAGTTTGAAAGTTGCTGGATTGTTTCTCAAACAACTATGCGTTTCTCATGGTTAATGAGATGTAGGGTGTTCAAGGGTGGGATCACCTCAAAATCTTTATTTGTTGGAAGATGGAAAGCAAACTTCAAATACTGTTTATGAAGAAGCTTTGTTATAATTTTAAAATTTTGAAATAAAGTTTACATTCAAGTTATTACTTTGAAATATATGATTGCTGTTAAACTTACATTGTTTTAATTAAGTTTAAACATTCCTCTTCAGTTGACGGGTATTTCAGCTTGTAAATATATAAATTTGCAACACTATGAAAGTAGTTAGCACTTCTAAGGATGCCAAACTTACAAATTAGGAGAGTACCTTGTACCCCTATGGATGTCAAACTCAAAACATTAGAAGAGTAGCTAACACCTCTAGGGATGACAAACTCACAACATTAGGAAAGTAGCTAACACCTCTAGGGATGACAAACTCACAACATTAGAGAGTAGCTAACACCTCTAGGGATGACAAACTCACAACATTAGAAGAGTAGCTAACACCTCTAGGGATGACAAACTCACAACATTAGAGAGTAGCTAATACCTAAGGATCTATAGAAATAGGTTCACACCGCAGTAGGAATACGCTGTCTCTTAGACATAATCTCTATCCGCTATTCTCATGCGTGGAAAGATAAAGAAAAAGAACAGACTAACACTACAGAAAGATGCATTGAGACAGTAAAGAACATGGTAAAGAGACTGCAATGTCCAAACCAAATCTGTAGGCAGGTGTATTAAGACAATGAAGAACATAGTAAAGACTGCAATGTCCAAACCAAAACTGTAGGCAGGTGTATTAAGACGATGAAGAACATGGTAAAGACTGCAACGTCCAGACCCTTCATTGTCTTAATACACCTGCTTACAGTTTTAAACGTGGTAAAGACTGCAACGTCCAGATTAAAACTGTAAGCAGGTGTATTAAGACGATGAAGAACATGGTAAAGACTGCAACGCCCAGACTAAAACTATAAGCAGATGCAGTCCATTAATTTTTTAAACTAAATACAGCCTACAATGCCGAATACTTTTTAACACTTCTGTATAATGTTTTATGCTTACAAGAAACAACAGATCTGACTTCCTGTTGTCACATATGACCGGAAGCAGGAAGGTACCTGATGTGTTCTGAAAGGCGTGCACTTCGCTGTTAGAAAATGCTTGCTTACTTATACACAGTGTCGCAAGAGTTTATATTTAGACAGACTTAGTACCCGTATTCTTATTTAGTGGCAAAACATATAATTCCAGTGAAGTTTGGATGATTGTTTTGGTGTGTCAGTAGATTACTGGTGATTTCGAAGAATTCGGTGTTTGATATTTTATCTCCCTTTTCTTCCTCTCTCTCACACAGACAGATATGTATACATACATACATACACACACACACACACACACACACACACATATATATATATATATATGAAATTTAATGTCGGATTAACCAAGTATGGAATCCTGGGTCAGAAAAAAAAAGTTTTCAAACTCCACCATATAACTTTTGAATTATGACTTTTTGGAATGAAAAACTTTAATCAAAACCCAGTTATGTGAAAGTAAATATAATGAAACCGATAAGAACAATGAAACGAACGTCAAGCAGCCCCCCCCTCCCCCCAAAAAAACAATGTATAGCACCACACGCTATATTTTTGTTTACCAAACTGATAAAATATTATTGTAAAATTACTGATAATTTAATCAAAATAGTGAAACTTAGTCACGGTATAAAAATGAAAATTATAGAAATTATAATTTTTTTTACAAATGTCAATAGATTGATTTTTGCCAAACTCAATCACAGAATCTTTTTTCACTTTTGAGTTTTTCACTTCAATAAATATCTGTCATTAATTGTTTCGGTCAAAATGTAAAATTCCATTAATATTTGTTTTGGCCAAGACGTGAAATTTAGACACTTGTACAATAAGGTGAACAAAGAACACAATTCGTAAAATAGGCAATATATATAAGTATATTTAATTTGGTTGTTGAGTCTTGTTCATTGTGAAACAGAAAATATTTACAGGTTTAACGTCTTCTGCACGTTAGAAATGTCCATGCTTTTGAAGTGATAGACTAGAATGAAGGCATCTAATCAACAACACCCATCGCCAACTCTTGGGCTACTTGGGAGTTAACCGTCACTCTTATAATACATCCACAGTCCCAAAGTTTGGAGCCTGATTAGTTTACCGTTAACGAGACGCGATCCTCAGGCCCATAGTCGGGCACGCTAACCACTTGGTCTTAAAATGGCCAACGACACCGCTTCCTTTAATACATTATAACGTTTAACAAAAATTTTATCCTTCGATTTTTTAAAGTATTTTTTAAAACGTTTTGAGCTTTACGTAACTCAACTTCGTTTGAAAACAATTTTGCAGTATTTTCTTTACCAGAGATAACATGGTATTACTTCTTAAACCAAGATATCAACATTATATGATGGCTATATAATAGACTGTTTTTCCGAAACACAGGGTTGATATCGTGTACTTGTTTGTTCTGCTTTCGAGCTAAATAACTACCCTTAAACCAAAAACCAGGTTAATTTTGGGGACCCCCCCCCCCCAGTAGCACGGCGGTATGTTTGTGGAATTACAACGCTAAAAACCGAGCTTCGATACCCGTAGTGGGTAAAGCACAGATAGTATATTGTGTAGCTTTGTGCTTAACTACCAACAAACATTTTGGGGAATGTTATACCAAAAGAAATTGTGCATATTTTAGATCAATGGTTCCCAAACGTTTTTAACTGACGACATCCTAACACGCCTGCTGCCACATACAATACATACATATATATTTGTAGTGTTTTGTTTTATGTTCTTAATTACTCTTCGTTTGGTGAAACTTTCGCGATACCCTAGCAATTTGCCACACACAGTTATGAAACCACTGTTTTGGACACATAAAGTCCTTTACAATTTACATGACGTTTCCTGTGCTGATATTAACTAGTGAGAACTAGCGTGTTTGTGGTGAAATTAACTAGTGAGAACTAGCGTGTTTGTGCTGAAATTAAATAGTGAGAACTAGCATGTTTGTGCTGATATTAACTAGTGAGAACTAGCATGTTTGTGCTGATATTAACTAGTGAGAACTAGCATGTTTGTGCTGAAATTAAATAGTGAGAACTAGCATGTTTGTGCTGAAATTAACTAGTGAGGACTAGCATGTTTGTGGTGAAATTAACTAGTGAGAACTAGCATGTTTGTGCTGAAATTAACTAGTGAGAACTAGCGTGTTTGTGGTGAAATTAACTAGTGAGAACTAGCGTGTTTGTGCTGAAATTAAATAATGAGAACTAGCATGTTTGTGCTGATATTAACTAGTGAGAACTAGCATGTTTGTGCTGAAATTAATAGTGAGAACTAGCATGTTTGTGCGAAATTAACTAGTGAGAACTAGCATGTTTGTGCAGAAATTAACTAGTGAGAACTAGCATGTTTGTGCAGAAATTAACTAGTGATAACTAGCGTGTTTGTGCTGATATTAACTAGTGATAACTAGCATGTTTGTACTGATATTAACTAGTGAGAACTAGCATGTTTGTGCTGATATTTGAAAAAATCACACTTTCAGAAATCACTGTTTTTTATTTTTTTATATCTTATTATCAAATAACAATAATTCATATGTCTATATTTTATCCTACTTTACATAAACTTAACATATTTTTCGTCAATAGAAAAGTTTTTCATTTTGTAGAAAAAAAAGTAGTAGTCTAGTGTTCTCACTTTTTATAATAAATAGCTACAACCATTTCAAACTAAACATTTTTGTCTTTTGTATATTTATCAAACATGATCTTAATGAGATGTGTATTGTGAATATATAGGCTTTTTCATGGTAACATGACATGAAGTAATAAACAAGTTGGGCCAAAAGTAATTGTACAGTTGTTTCGTATAGAACTTTTTTCTTATTAAACAAACTATATTTGGTTTCAGTTGACTTTGTAATACTTTATTTGGTGCACACCGTTTATAATACCACCTGTACAGTAACTTTTGCCCCACCTTATATATTTACAGTTGCGATACATACATACAATATTTGTGTTCGAATACTACATTGCACAAAACAAGTTATGAATAATCGGAATTTCTAATATTATAACAATAACAAGGCAAAACAACTGCTCTAGAATAATTCCAATCACCCTCAAGCATCTGAAATGCGAATAACTGGTCATTCAGCTTATGCTATATACTGTAATTTTATGCATTCTTGTCACTTTAGAGCGAGTCTGTTTAAAGTAATCAACACTGATCGTGAGCCATGGCAAGAGCTCGAGACACTTGGATGGTGTCTCTCATGTGGAGAACTAGTAGACAAACTGGACAGTTACAGCAAGCTGTTGTGAATTGGCTATAAGTTTCACAAAATGTCGTAGAATGTTGAACATTTGCTTAGACACGTAGAAAAGATAAACCATTACTCACAACATAAGCAGACAAACTCTGTCTATCAATTCTGTCTCTTTCTAGTTGTAAGATACCTACTTTTTCTCCGATACCCGTGCTCTGGAAAAGACAGACCGTCATATACACCAAAAGCGTGCAACCTATGTTAGTTACGATTCACCAAAGTCTTTGGGTACCCGCTTTTTAAAGTGTTCGCAGCCCAACTGGATAGTGTGTCAGTGTACAGGTGGTTAGAATCATCCTTCACAAGGCCGGTTCGTATGAGAGACCTCAGTGAAATACATTCCGCTTACAACAAGACACGAAACAGCTCGTCTGCTATGTTGCCAAAAACACACCGAGAGGACGAACATCGCAGAGTTTTTTGTTTTGTTTTTAATTAATAGATGAGTCGTATTTCAACTTGTAGCCAAATAACAGACTTGTATTAATTTGGGGATAATATGGAACCAGATTCACTCTATTTTCAAACAGGAGCGTGAAACATGTATTGGTGGTTGGATGTATGATATGGGCATGAGTAGTGGATGTATCAACATCTACATCCTGCTGAATGTCATACATTACAGGAACCACATCATATGACATTTTGCACTGCCTAAGCTGGTGCAACGTGCACTGACTTAAACCTGATAGAAAATATAATATAACCCCACCGAGCTAAACTGGTAAATACATTTCTTGTTGACCATTGGTAGTGGTCTGAACACTCACCGGACTTCATTTTCATCAGTCATGTATGGGTGCTCTTGGGAGACGTACTGCCAAGTGATTTCTGGACATAAATGTGTCCTGAAATCAGCTCTTTCAGAATATACCTCAGGATATTATCAATACCGACTTTGATTCCAGGCTACCTTTGTTGTTCGTGGCGACCAGACTTCATGTTGAAGTAACGTAAAAATGCAGAAAATAAATGCTCACTTACAAGCGAAAGCCGTATTTTTAAGCATTAGCTTTTGATATCACCTGATTGAGTCAACAAATAGCTGATATGCGTAACTATGGATTGAGATTGATGATTAACATTATTTTGTAACATTGGTTTGCCTTGCCACGGCTAAAATATTATAAATTCTAGTCATCTTTTAAATGTTTTATACAGTTTATGTTTGTTTGTTTGAATTTCGCACAAAGCTACTCGATGGCTATCTGCGCTAGAAGTCCCAAATTTAGCAGTGATAGACTAGGGGGAAGCCAGCTCCTCATCTGCACAAGCCAAAAGCTGAAATCTGTTGCTCAATAGAACATGCTCATTACAATTTAATCTACTACTTTTAGCCTTGATAGTACAGTTCCTAACTTTCTGAAAATTATTGTTGGGTGATGTATCCATTGCACGTAAAAGCTTAAGTTCCTATTGAAATTCTGCTGCCATTCCCACAGTTCACACTTCTCTTTATCTATTGCAAGCCGGCCCGGCATAGCCAGGGAGTTAGGGCGCTCAACTCGCAATCTGAGGGTCACGGGTTCGAATCCCGGTTCGCCTTTTCAGTCGTGGGGATGTTATAATTTGCGGTTAATCCCACTATTCGTTGGTAAAAGAGTAGTCTAAGAGTTGGCGGTGGGTGGTGATGACTAGCTGCC
>NW_013669133.1:19464-21104 GCF_000517525.1 Limulus polyphemus
AATTATCTATTGCAAGCTATATTTTGGGAATCAATTATAAACAGTCTTTTCGAAAGAAAAAAACGCACTAAAATCATCTTGCTGAAGTAAAACTTTTGAAATTTTTATTCTGCTTCTTGACGGCGTTTCATTTTACGTACGACTAGAAACAAAATTCAACAAAAGGCAAACCACATCGACGTTGCGTGAAGATGCTGTTGCAGTAGCCTCAGTTATTCTTTATATTTATTCATTTATTATAGTTTAATAAAGTTTCTTAGTTACAGTATTTTGACCTTTTGAAATTACCGAACAAATATTTTTTAACATTAGTAAAATGAGTTTTCAGATTCTGTCAGTGATATCTACTTTATTAACACTAATAACTGATGTTTTACGTGTGGTCAAATGCTTAGTTTGTTGAGCTGCTAATAGAAGGGTCTACGATTCAAGATAGGGCGCCATTGGATTCGTGCTGCATTTTTCAGATGTGAAAAAATGGAAGTCAATCCCATTATTTGATCCATAAAGCCTAAAAAAAGAACTTATTGCGACGGGTGCTACTGGCTACTAACCGTGTTGTTAGTATAAAAAATGGGACGGCTATATCTGGCCGTTTAGCCCATGTGCTCGTAAGATGCCGATCGTGTTATAAACTCCAGTTCCTTCGGTGTGGTTTGTATCATGCTCTTTTTCCTATTTTTATAATCTTTTGTTTATGACCTCTGGTGACTCAGTGGTTAGTCTGAGGACTTTACACGTTATACATCGGGTTTGGATACCCGCAGTGGGCAGAGCACAGATAACCCATCGTGTAGCTTTGTGCTTCACAACAAATAAACAAAACCATTTGGTTATATTGGGGTTGATTCGTTAATTTGTACTCGAGGTTCTCAATGTGTACACGAGTTGATCTACTGATCCCTTGAATGAGAATTCTCTCGAAATCCCTAAATGTGACTACATAATCCTTAAATGTGACTGCCCACTTTGAAAGTGATATGAAATAAAGTTGGCCCTGACAAGATCATGTTATCTATAATACGTTTAATATAATTAGATAAATTTAATAGATATTCAAAGTAACATTTAGGAGACATTAAAATGTCAAGATCATGAAATGATTTTTTATTTAGCTTTTTTTTTCTCGTTTGACTAAGTTTAATTGAACTCTTGCATATTTTAGGTGATAATCCCCTTAGGATCATGATCCAGGAACATCATATCCTCACGTAGTTGTGTATAAAAAATACACACATCTTGATAATATTGCTTGTCTTTTTTATTGTTAACTGGCTGAGTTACCCGGCGTTGCACAGTGAAAATTTAGGTTTGAAATGTATATATCAGTATTTTTTTTCACCAAATTATTCAGTAATTAGACAAAACTGCGATGCGAGAAATAAAAAAGTATTTAATAAAACAAAGCTTTATTTGAGCCTGAAGTCGTACATCATGTTGCTCCTCTGTTTCTTGCTCTTTGTAAGTTATTTGTCTTAGTTTTTGTGCTTGAAGTCTGGTTTGACGTTGTTCAGAAGTTTCTTGTTGTCTATATCTAGCTTGCCTTGATGATTCTGACTGAACTCTGGCTTTGTGCTGTTCAATAGTTTCTTGCCGTCTTTGAGTAGCCTGCCTTTCAGCTTGAGCTCGAAGTCTAGCTT
>NW_013669133.1:21572-32845 GCF_000517525.1 Limulus polyphemus
TATATATATATATATAGATAGATAGATAGATTCTTCAAGATCTTGTTTTTGTTATCTTACGCCTTTCAATGAAGATGGGAACATTGACAGAGAAATAATATAATAGCCAATGCTCGGCTGTTGTTCTCGACTTGCTTTTTATTTTATTACCTCGTCTCCATAGTTACTATTTGCAAATAGTCAATAATATTGTAGGTCCATTTTATTGTTGTTCTTTCTATGCGCTGTTATAACACAATTTCATCTCATCATTTAATTTCTTTTGTATGTTTATTACAAAAAAATAGCGTAATAATCATTGATTGTCAATTTCGTCATTATTGTTTGTTTGTTTTGAATTTCGCGCAAAGCTACACGAGGGCTATCTGCGCTAGCCGTCCCTAATTTAGCAGTGTAAGACCAGAGGGAAGGCAGCTAGTCATCACCACCCACCGCCAACTCTTGGGCTACTCTTTTACCAACGAATAGTGGGATTGACCGTCACATTATAACGCCCCCACCGCTGAAAGGGCGAGCATGTTTGGTGGGATGGGGATGCGAACCCGCGACCCGCAGATTGCGAGTCGAGCGTCCTAACCACCTGGCCATGCCGGGCCATTTCGTCATTAAATACTACACCAAATGTTAAATAAATAGCACCATCAAACTTCTTGTAAAAACTGGTTATTACGAAGTTATTTTAAAATTTGTAAGTTCAACCGTTTGGTTTCCTATATCGAAATAAATAAACTTCCTCTTTTATATATATTTATATATATAAAAGCCCCCCAGTAGCACAGCGGTATGTCTGCGGACTTACAACGCTAGAATCCGGGTTTCGATACCCGTGGTGGGCAGAGCACAGATGGCCCATTGTGTAGCTTTGTGCTTAACATAAAAAACAAACAATAAAAACAATATATATAGAATTAACGTTTCTTACACAACTCTTTTAAAGAAATAAATTATTGGTAAAGACCATTGTTATTATTTTTTGTATTTGTTATAAAATCATATGCTTTCCAATGGCTTAGCAGCAAGTTTGAAGGCTTATATTTAAGTTATAACGCTAAAATGGGGTTTTGATACCCAAGATTAGAGTAGATGGACAGATTATAGGCAGCCCATAGTGTAGATTTACGTTTAAAAACAAACAACGAAAGAAAAACATCGTACATTTTATTAGTAATAGTATGTATGTTGAGTGTATTAGTCATGGAAGGTTTTGGCAATTTTCCAGAAGTGATCTCCGGCAGACTGAGATGTAGTGGTTTTAACAGGTAGTAAATGTGGATGTATCATAACTGGTGTTTTATAGATTTCTTTAAGTTCACAGTTTGCATTCAGAGCTTTCTTCAACAACCTCGAGCTATCAGTTCAAAAGATGTTATAAGAAATCTTACATAACTTCTCCAACAATTTCACGTTATTGTGAATTTAGAGTTAATGATTGATAAACTGTTTTTAGATTTTGTGTGAATATTGATTTTATCGCCAGACTGTTTTTTTGTTATTATTTTGTTTATTACATTCCTGTTTTCGTTTTTAAATCCTGGGTTGAACCACACACGTTTATTTCTTTAAGTTTAGATCAAGTAGTTTTTGTACAGGGTCATAGATTATAACTAATTAGCTACGATTTTCTAATTTTGATTTATCTAGTAATTTATCATGAAATTTGTTTCTTTTTAAGGAAGGATAACGTGTGAGACATGCAAAAAGAAATGCAGTGGTAACGCCCTTCGTGTACAGGATAAATATTTCCATGTTGAATGTTTTACCTGTGCTGGTAAGTAAACTGTTAGTTGAATAATTCTTGCATAACAAGTGGTTTTGTCATGGCTAGCTACAATTAATTTTTGTTACAGATTATCGATCATTCCTCACCAAACAAGGCACACAATTCTTATTTTCACAAAATTTTAAAAATAAAATAAACAAGCATTAATTTAAGTTTCATAGTATTTACTTTTTAACTTTGATATTGAGATACTCAGTGGCATCTACTGCTTTACATTAAATTAAAGTTCAGGGGTTTGTGAACGTTTATATGCTGGTATAATTTTCTTGATTTGACTTTTAATAGAATTCAGGTAAATACTAGGTCATCAGAACTTTACAGTACTAAACAGTGTAACCTTTTATAACAATATCTATGTAATGACTGAGTCACATGTTCTGTCTGGGAATGTCCATAAATATAATAGCAAAAAGTTTGAATTTCTAGTTCTTCTTTTTTTATTACATGATAACTCAAAAACCAAAACAATATTGTCAACCAATTTCATTGAGGTGACATAGTTTAAAACAGAATATCCACTTTTATAAGTATTATTAATAACTAGTAGTAATATATGGGGGAAGAAATCATAATTCTAATGTAAACAATGTTATCATTACCCCTTGAAGTTAACTTTCTTACAGAAATTCGGTGTTTCTTCAATAAGCTTAAGTACAGGGTGAAACAGGAATTACCAGCCAGTAATAGATAAACAATAGATATTACAGTTGGAAGCTCATTGTATTTAGAACTTGGTTACAGATACAATCTTCCTCTGTATATTGAACCATTGCATTAAAAAAACAAGTAAAGAAAAATGTTTCAAAAAAAGAAGCAAAGGTAGGGATAGCTAATATCAGTCCTTAAAAAATAATGCAAACAAGATAGTAGGGATGAAACTTTCATTATCCCTACATAATAGCACAGGCAAAAATTAACATATAGCAATATATATATTTATAACTATTCAATCACAATTGAGTTTAATTTATCTTATTTTTGTCTGTTAACATTCTACTACACTGTGCTATTTATGTCATTTGAAACATTTAAAGTCATAATATTTTATGCAGAGCTGATTTATATATTTAGAGAGCTCCCCAACAATGGTCATTTGGAACATGTCTTAATAATTCATGTAGAGCTGCTTAACTTCAATGTCTAACGTTGTTATAAAGCATCATAAGTTAAGTCTTTTTACAACAGTGTATGATAACAATATTATTGAATTTCATCTTATTATATGAAAAAACTATTTTAGTAGTTATTTATTCAAATAGTTTTAATATAGTGTAAACCCGTTTTGGAGAATTTCTGTGATAGACGTGTTTTTGAAGTTTTGGATTTTATTTGTTGTAAACATTTGTTTTTAATTTGGCTAATAGCATAAAAAAATTGGCATTTCAACATCAGTAATGAACTAATAATTAACATTAAGTTACTTACATAAAGACACAACTTATACTTATCATTATTTTTTTTGTATGTATCCACTATTTTACTGTTTAGAGTATTTGAAAAGTAATATTTTAATATTTATGGTTATTTGTTCATAGTATGTTCAAGATCTTTGGCATCAGGAGGCTTTTTCTTTAAGGCTGGCCATTACTACTGTACTGCTGACTACCAGGAGATGTTTGGGACCAAGTGTGCAGAATGTGGAGACTATGTTGAAGGAGAAGTGGTCTCAGCACTTGGAAATACATATCATCAGAAATGTTTCCTATGCGCCAGGTGCAGGTAAGAAATTCACATGACATTGCAGTTCAAGCAGAAGGGGTCTATACATGAACTTTTCTTAAAACATGAAGCAGCTGAGAAGGGTTTATATAAATCATAAAAGAAATATTTGGTGGTATATTTTCATATTGAGATATTACTCATTATCAATTAAAGCGAAGTAAATGAGAAATGAATAACCTTCTAAATTTTCCTAAATAATTATGGTCAACAGTAATCAAAATGTAGTGGTTTTGTGAATGATGAATCTTTGTGTTAATGGTAAAGTATTGATAAAGCATGGGAAGTGGAGTCAAAGGAATGAGATTCTTGTACATCTAACATCGGAGAACAGTACATATTGCAGGAGTTAGGAACATGAAACAGGATTATTTTACAATTAACTAAAGTGGATAAAAAGTATTGATAAATTGAAGGAAGTGGGAGCAAATAAAAATGATTATTCTTCATCCAGCATAGGAGGAATGAAAGCACCAGTGGAATGCAGAAGGGGGAGCCAGTATTGGTATTAATATTAACCTGAACAGCATTTATGAAAAATAAGGGCTAAACTTATAGGTTGTGCAGAAATCTATATGGTTCAAGCATAGCTGTCCCACATTTTAAACTGTTGGCCAGAAGTAAGGCAACCAGTTGATAGCACCTACTATTGCAAAGGCTTTGCCCAGTTTGAACTAAATAATGGGATTGACGAGTACTGTTATAACACCTCTCCAGATGAAACTGTGAAGCCTGTTTAGCAGCATTGTGACATGAACAGTCCAGCATGCTAACCATTAGGTCACACCTGGCCCCTTTGAGATCAGAGAACTATGATACTCTTACACACAGTGTCATATCCATATGTAAGTTGAGAAATAATTTTGGTTTTTAAGTGTCTCTAAAAATATCTTCATACCTTGCTCTGAAACAAATTTGCCATACTTAAAGATCACCTTTTAAAAACAGATGATTTTTCCTGCTAGTGCAGTCTAAAGAGAGATTTCCATGTAGTTGTTAGTAACTACCCCATTAAATTTTGTTAGTTTTAGGAGCTTTAGCTGGTTTCTCCATTCTTTTATTTTTCTAATACATATGATGGATCTAGACAAAAGCTTACAATAAAATTTAGAATTTTGAGGGGTAATGATGTATTCTTGAGTAATGAAAACAATGACACAAATTTAATAGCATTTTAATTTTTAATTATTCTGTTATGGAAAATAATAGTCTGAACATCTCAAGTTTTATAAACTTTGTAATTATGGTGTTTCTTTAGTTCATGAGAACAAGATGATAATTACAAAAGTAGTTAAACCCTATCTGAGACTCATAACTTTGGAATATCTTAAATTCAAATAGCCCTACATACATTACACTTTCTTTTTTATTACTGTAGAGAATTTAACTGTATAGTAATGAAAATAAGTATTAGCCTGGAGAAAAATCCAGGAGTTTTGAATAACTACAGTATGAGTAAAAATTGCTAACTTGAAAAGGGGGAATAGTGTAGACTTGTAGCTTGAGAAAATGATGTAGACACTATTTCCAGCCTTGTTTGTTTACTTTTTTTTCAGGCCCCTAGTTGTAGGCTTGAAAATATAATATTTACATTTTGATTCAACCTGTTTCTGTACTTTTTTGATAATCTCTATTCTCCCTTTTTAAATTAAAAGTTTTTACTAATCTCATTTCTTAAGTTTTTTTTAGGCCATTTATGGAGAATATATTTAAAGTTACATATGTGCACATGTGTTCAATTGAATGTTACATGTTTTTCAACAGTTTACTACTGCTTTGGTTTTTTTCTTCCACCCAACCACCACACTGAACTTGTTCAAGATGAATAACAAATGTATAGTAAATAATAAACACGTGTATTGATATGCAACTACAACAAACAAAATTTAAAGTTGTTCTCAAAGGATTCTCTTGAAGGCAAAGATTGTATCATCACAGATTTAATGACCAGCTTCCATCAATGTCACAGTGTAATGTAACAAAACATGAGTGGTAACAAAGCAATTTCATCAGAATGGAATAACATAGTTTAATGCAATATAAACAGATGCAGTAACCTGCTTACCTTGTTAGGTCTACACGACACATATGTATGTTCTTCAAAGTCTGCTGTGCACAAGTGTTTGCTGCAATAAGGTGACACAAATGCATGGAAAATAAACAACAGTGTCACACTTAGCGTAAGTTGCTAATTATCAACAACATTTACGACTGCTACCCCTAACACCAATTATTTAAAAATAGCAATAGCTATATGAAGTAATGTTATATGCAGTAGTGATTAATACTGAATAAGCACTCATGATTTCAGCCAAGTATAACAAACAGTAGAAAGCATAACCACCATTGTCGGAGTAAGGAAATCTACTGTGTTAACTGTCCAGTGTTAAAAACTTGATGAAATATAGTCGTGGAAATCCACATAAAGATAGCAAACTCAAATAAGTTAACAATAGCAATTTGAGTAACGATATGCAACAGCAAAATTGGGAACATTTCAAAAGGCAGTTTCCAGTTAATGCAATAGAAAATGCATGAGTTGTAGTTTCAACTAATGTGCATGTTAGGAAAACACTGGATTTTTTGATGGCAGAAAATAAAGGATTTAAGTTTTGCAGCACAACAAAACTAAGGAGGTTGAATCAAGTTTAAAACTACTCTCTCAATTTTTGCAAAATTCCTTTGCGATCTCATATTATAGTAGATATCACTTGCAATAATATAATAGTAGAGTCATAACAGGGATTTGTAGCTTGAGAAAACTGTCAGCAGTAGATCTTCAGCCTTGTTTGTTAACTTTTTTTTTTGCAATCCCTATTTATAGATTTTAAATTCTCAGTTTTTAGTTATCTTCTTTGTTGGCTTATTAAATGCACAGCAGTGGGCAAATATATGTCTAGAGTAAGACACAATCCCTACTAAGCATGTATAAAATTTTACCAGTAGAACGCCTTTTCAAATAAAACAAATACATCTAAAACATCACTTTAAATAAAGCTTCATATCTTCTAAAGTAATTATTTACTGAGCCAGATGGCTTTGTGCCTGAAGTTTCATGTAAACACATTTAACACGCGTCAAGTACAAAAGCAGCTGCTCTGAACAATGTCACGTCTATTATGTATTTATATCCACGAAAATCAACTTTAATGAAAATTAACCAACTTTTAAATAGGTTGTGGACATTTGAAGCATTTCATGTTCTAAATCTGTCTAGGTTTTGGTGCAAAATATCCAGCTGCCTTTGCTGTAGGCTTTGAAATAATAATATGAACAAATGAGCAAATTTTGATTTTGTCTAACAACTTTGAAATCACTTATTTTGGTTATTATCAATGTTTGGGTGGTCTTAACTATTAAAAAGGAAGGTTTTGAGTGTTCTTTCAAGAATAAGTCTGCTTTTTAAGGTAGTTTTGGCCCAAATATTCCATTAGAATTTTTACCAAATTCTTGTGTGATCCCTATTATGAACCACCATCGTGGTTCATGATGAAAAAGTGCATTCTACTAAAGTTTCAAATCACGTGTAAATAAAGTACCAGTAAAATGTATTGATACTGTAAAAATAAAGTGCCAGTAACTGTATTTGTGTTGTAAAAAATACCAACAACTTTATAAATATGGTTCCTAATGTTATGTTGTAAAACATTCAGTGGGTTTAATATTTAGTGAGGTACCTATTGAAATGAATAATTAAATCAAAAATACAATACCAGCAACTTTTACAGTAGGTAAGTTCTGATTTTAATGAATACATTGTTTTGACCCATAGTATTGGGTCATTATCAGGTAAGAGTTACATTAAAAAACCAGTGTATTTAACTTTTTTACCTGATAATGAATCAACACTATGTGTCAAATCTTTATAATCATTAAATTCGAAACTTGCCTACTGTAAATGTTGCTGTTATTTTTCAGTTAATTACTAAACAGGCTTTTTTCACAAGAATAACTACAGATAAGTGAATGAAAAATTATTCCTGTGATTGGTGACTGATCTATTATCTTTATTTGAAAATATGTTCTCTAATTTTTATATTTTGTTTGTTCACTTTTTAGGAAAGCCTTCACAGCTGGAGAGAAAGTCACCTACACAGGGAAAGAATGTCTATGCCCTAAGTGTATCCAAATACCAATAGTACTCTCAGAAACTATTGACTCAACATCTGTTTTTGCTGGTCAGAGTATGTTAGCCATTTAGCTTTAGTACTTATGTAATGTTAATGCCATTTTTTAGCCTTGTGTATTATTTTACAAATATAACTATAACAGAACATTAGAGAAAGATGTGTGGTTAGTGTAAAATTCTATGTTAATTCTCAAAATGCTATAATTTCTCTATCTGTTTACATAAAACATACAAATATATGTCGGTACAAATGTTTGTATTCACTTATGTACATGAGTGGCTGTAGATGGTTGAATTGCATAATTTTCATTTCTTATAGATACTGTCATGTTTTATGGAAATCTTGAGTGTCCTGGAAACATGTTAAAATAAAATATATTTTTTGTTTTATTATTTTGTTTTATTTGTCTTTTTTCAAATTACCTGTAGAATCCTAGATTCAAGTTTTTTATTTAAGTAAATCATGTGCTAATAAATGAAAAAGAATAGTACTGAGAATAGGATATGTATTTCATATCATTTGGTTGTGTTGCAAAAACTAAACAAGTAGTTATTGTCATTGATCTCTAATCTTTACCTGTCCTACCTTGTAAATAATGTTTTGGATTAGGGTGTGGTGTTTATGTGTTTTATTTGATAGGATAATTAAAATTAATGGTATTGTGATTCGCATGCTGTGTGTGTTGGGTGTGGCAAAATACATTCATTCAGATGTTACATAAAAGTCAAACAGCTGCTAGTCCAATAGCTCTGATACTTTGAATAGTTTTCTGTTGCTGGTTTCTGTCATTTACTTAATCAAGTATTCAGTGAGTAGCCCAAGCCTCTTTGGAGTTGCCTGAATGTACTTTCATAAATTGGATAATTAATTGTTTGTATAATCTTTGATTTGAATGTTAATGTGCTTTGGATGGGGAATTATTTCTACATGAATGAGTTATGTATATCAAAGTTTTAATACAGTAATACTGTATTTGATTACATCTTCTCGTGGATATTATGCAAATACAATTCTACAATAAAAAAAAAGTCTCATAGGTTTAACTATTTCTTTGAAACAATAACAAATTCAGTCCATGTTACTCTTACTCTAGTATTATATGTAGTATTAAAGATTGACTGATTTAGCTGATTACTCTCATCCTACTTATAAAAAATATACTAAATAAGATTTATTTTCAGATATATTGATAAATTCTAAGTAAAACATGGTAGTTATTTTTCTATACAAATCCCTAGCTAAGCTCCACTTGGAATCCTGTGTACAGTTTTGATCTTTATATCTAAGAAAAAATATTGACATATTATAAAATGTTCAAAGGAGGTCTACTAGGATGATTCCAGGAATGTAAGAGTTCTCTAATAGGGATTGGTCAGGATCTCTTAACTTTTATACTCTTCAGTAAAAATGGGTAAGAGGGGATCTTTTTGAAACTTATAATCCAGTGGATCAATAGGATAATGGCCTCTGATGTCTTTGTTCTGTACTGTGAAGACACATATCTGAGAAAACACAAGTTAAGATTTGGGAAAAGACTGGCTATGTTCCAGCTGAGCCAGTTTTATTTTTATAATAGAGTGATTGACTATGGGATAAGTTCCATCATCAATCATAGAGGCCAGCACTTTACAGCAGTTTAAGAATAGCCTTGAAGGACCAAATGGTCCACTGTTATTAGTTTTGTTTGTGTTACTTACTCTACTCTGTTTCTTGCATTATTAAATATTTACTGTTTAATGAGCATACTTTACCTTTTATGGTTTTGCAGAGTTATATACTGATGGATGTGGGAAGTCATTCTCACACTAGTGGCTTTTTTTTGTAATATTAGATATTGATTGGTTTGATAGATCATGTTACTTTCATTCCTCATATATTAAGAATACACTAAAACCTGTTTTAAACTTTTATGGCTGCATATCCATGACAGGACAATTGCCAGACTTGTGTTCAGGAGTATGCCTAGAAAAATACCCCACCAAAAATACCACTTTGCCACTCCTAATGCTCTGTTTGGTTTATATTTAACATGTGAGGTATTTTTTCCCTTTCTCTAAAATGAACTTTGAGTTTTTAACAACTTTTGATGGGGAATCACCATTTCAAAAACTCTTCAAAATACAGTATAGTAATATAATACTTGAAAAATATGTATGTATAATATAAAATAAATATATAATAAATACACATATAATATGAACGTGGCATGCTATAGAAAAAAAAATCTGTCCTTGCTTTCTCTCACTTTCACCTTTCTTTTGTTGGGATGAAAGAAATTTGGGGGGTATCCCCTCTGTAAATTGCCCTGATCCATAATCAGGTGGCTGGTACAGTAATACAATTTGATTATTAATAAGATCTGAGTGAATGTGATGTGTGTATAAGAATATCAAACACACTATATCTGATATAACAAGTGCAAACCAAATAATGAGCATAGAGACAAAAATTCATCTCATGACTCCAGACAGTTTGTAATATAAAAATAACTTTGGCAAATATGTTATTTAAGGTGTGTGTCACTCTAATAATTGTTGCTCTTGTATTTCAGAATGCACAGCATGTAAAGAGGAATTAACAGAGGGCCAGGCTTTAATTGCTTTGGAGAAACCATGGCATATATGGTGTTTTAAATGTGTTTCTTGTAGTGATGTTCTTCATGGAGAGTATATGGGGAGGTCAGTTTTCATTGAGTTTTCTTAAAAATTGACTGTATTTTGTCTTTTTTCCCATAGCAGTATTTCAATTAGTTTGGTGCTAAAGATATTTTATAAATTTTTTATACCAACAGAAATGATATGAGAATTTCTTTTAAAAACAATTTTTTGTAGTGATAACAGTGCTTGAAGTGGGGCAGGGTGCCATCCCACTACTTTTCAGGAGGGTCTGAAACCATCCCACTACCTTATAGTAGACTGTAAGCTTTGCAGAAGTAAAAGGCTCAATAGATGATGCAATAAATATTTATGGTCAAAGGAACTGGGGAGTGAAACTATATTTTTTTCTTAAAATATTATGTAAGAGTAAGGCAGGAATAAGACAAAGTAGTACTCTGATAGAGCAAATGAACTGACTCACTATGGGCTCGGTCTGTGTGAACAAGTTGATATCCACAAAGTAACCTTCAGAGTTTCCATATTATAACTCATAACAATATACACCTGTTTATACTTTATTTTATTATTTTATTGCCCTTTCAACTGTGTCTAGCAAAATAATCCTACTAAACAAATTGTAAAATACTCGGAGAATGTGCAGCTCATTTTACCATCGCAAATTATGTAATGCACGAGCTGTTCATGAGTACACTGAGTGGTTACAAGTAAATAGACACCTAATTTTTCGTAATTTAACTGATTTATTCTAACTAATTTCTGTTCACAGAGCACTATATAAATGAAAATGGTCAGCACACTGATTATCTTGTGCTACAACATGCCAAGAACTCAAGGTTCTCTCGAATTGTCAGATTTTGTTAGAGGAAGGATAGTTGGTCAAGCAAATGGTTGAATAAGTCGGCGGCAAATTTCGCAGAATTTGGGAATCCCGCTTTCAACAGTCAACAGAATCATCGTGCAGTTCAGGAAACACGGCAAGGAAACAACTGAGCAGCGTCCGGGTCGTTCTGGTCCATCGGAGAGGAA
>NW_013669133.1:33798-43575 GCF_000517525.1 Limulus polyphemus
CGGTTGTTAATCATGATATCAGTAAATGTTGAGAATGCAGTCTTTTGCACGGTTGTTAATCATGATATCAGTAAATGTTGAGAATGTAGTATTTTGCCTAGTTGTGAATCATGATATCAGTAAATGCTGATAATGCAATCTCTTACCTGATTGTTAATGATATTGGAAAATGTTTTGAATGCAATTTTTTACCTGGTTGTTAATATGGATATTGGTAAATGTTGAGAAAGCAATCTCTTACCTGATTGGTAATAATAATCTTGATAAATGGTAAGATGCGGTCTCATACTTGATTGTTAATAATGATATTGGTAAATGTTAAGAATGCAGTCTTTTACCTAGTTCCCAATAATGACAAGTACAATGAAAAATTATATGAAGACAAATACGGATCTATATATATGTAACCTAGCTAGCTATAGTAATATAGAAAGTTTTGATGCTACAAAAAGTATTAAAATAAGAAAGTCAAACCTACAAAACTGAATTACTTAAAATTGAAAAACGTTTACCCTACTTTGGCAAATCACTGAAATTATGTTAGTCTGAGTCAAAGTAGATATAATTTTTTAAACTTTAAGTAACTCAGGTTTTATAGGTACTTCCATTAACAAGATTAGCTATTCCCGTTCAATGCTGCCCTCTATATGCAAACTTTTTCTTTATGCATGCCACAAGCCTTCCACTCCCCCTCTATTGGAATTGCAAGATTCCAACATGTCTCTCATGCAAATCATCATGCATCACCTCCTCACCAATAGGAACATGACATGCCCACATGATGCATGTGGCTTCCTCTACAGAACTAACTTTTCTCATTTGGAAGCATTTGTGTTCAAAAGTGCTCTTTTGTTTGTTTAATGCTTCATGTTTGTCTTTGTTCCCTCATGAAGGGCCTGGCATGGCCAGGTGGTTAGCGCGCGAAACTCGCAATCTGCAGGTTGCGGATTCGACTCCCTGTTACACCAAACATGCTCACCCTTTCAGCCATGGAGGCATTATAATGTGATGGTCAATCCCACTATTCATTGGTTAAAGAATAGCCTAAGAGTTTGTGGTGGGTGATGATAACTAGCTGCTTTCCCTCTAGTCTTACACTGCTAAATTAGGGATGGCTAGCACAGATAGCCCCTGTGTAGCTTTGCGCAAAATCCATAACAAACAAACAAAATTCTCATGAAGTGGTTGTTTTTAAATTAAGTTGATTTCATTCAGCCTGTTTCTTTGATCAGTATTTATCAGTTAATTCTAGTTGGCTTATTTTCTGCACTTTCTCTCCAATGAGTTCCGAAGTTAACGTTACCACTTTGGGAGTTACACCAGCGACCAGTTTTTGTTTATCAGGCCTCAGGTGTGGGTGACCCAATGGTAGATTTATCTGCTTTTATATGCTGGGAGATCGAATGTTACATGGGACAACCTTTGTACCCGGACGTCACCCAGGCTCCTCCAGGACAGGCTGACCCTGTGCAGGCTGATGAGGACTTCTATCATCTTTTGCAACCTCCAGATTTTGCCGTTCCTTCCTATTCCTAATCTGATGAGTCCACTAGGCCTAATGTGGTCTTTATGGATTTTGTTTCTCAGGTTTGTGATGCTTAATCCCTTTCCCCTATTTTTTTATGCACATCGTCCTTCTTTATTTCATGAACAATCTTCCCAACCCTTTTTGGTTTTCCTCCTTTACCTGATATTTAGGTTCATGCTGATCACTTTGCCTCTCAATTAAGCGAGGGGATTAGCATGCTGTGCCTCCCATTCCTACTATTGTGCTGACTATCCATTTTTAGACCAGCAGCTGTTAGATTCCTTATTGTCTATTTGGGGTGGCTCCTGATTCATCTGCCATTCTTAGCCATGCCCAATTTTACAGTATATTTTTTCCATATACCTCCTATCTGAGGCTCTCCATAGAAACCTTAGGGGGGTTTTCTGGAGATACTATTGCCCTTCTCTCTTCCACTTTAGCCAGCTTGTCATCTTTGGCTCTGGCTTTACATATGTTGTTTTGTTGTTGAGGCCTTATAGGTCATGATGCTGTATTGGTTTGGGTCCATTTACCCTTGACATATCTTAGGGATTTATGTATGGCCACATTTCTGAGGTGTTACGTTTTTGATATGGTCGTGAAAACTATTGAGCTTCTGGTGACTTTGGTCCAACAACAATCCACCCTTAAAAATATTGTCGCCATTTGTCTCAGGTTTTATAGGTACTTCCATTCACAGTTTTTGTTAATCAATCTGGTCATTGTCAGTGGTTATGGTCCATTGGGATGCATTTTTCATCCTTCCCCTTCCCAACTCTTACCCATCCCTTCTATTTGGGGTACATCTTCTCGTCACCTTCCTCAACAACGCAACTCCTGTCACCACCAGTAATGGGGACTACCCAGTTGGTTCTACAGTGGGAGCTTGGCTCTACGAGTTTCTTCATCCCTAGCATTTTTGCATTGGCAAGCAATAGTTGCTTCAGGTTCTGTCAGAAAGATTCTTTGTCTTGTGACCAGCCAGCATCTGTCAGAAGCAGTTCAAGGAATTGCTCTTGCAGCAGGCCATCGAACCTTTTCCCCATCCTTCCAAGGGTATTTAGTCCTGCCTTTTCTTTTTCCCCAGATATCCAGAAATTGGTGGCTGGTGATCGATTTATCATGCCTCAACTGCTTTGTTTTTTACCGTGGTTCACCATGGAGTCTTTTCTCACCCTGAGATGGGTGTTTTTCTACAGGGTTGTGGATGACCAAAATGGACGTCTGCAATGCTTACCTGCATATACCCATGTCATCTCAGTCTCATCCTTATCTTCGGTGTGTCCATCTTGGGATGGTTTATCAAATTTGGACTTTCCTCAGCATCTTCCGTATCTTGCCAAGTAGTCCAAGTTTTTGCTCGACATCTCCAGACTCTAGAGCTGTGATTTCATTATTACATGGAAGACTGGCTTCTTCTGGCTCATTCTGAACAGGAATCAGCTAATCATACCCAGCAGCTCCTTTCTGTGATGGCTCGGGTGGGCTGGTTGATCAAACTCGAGAATTCCTAACTCAGACCCACTCAATATCTTGTCCATTTGGGGGTCTTTTTCAACACTCATATCAATCGGGCCCAGCCTTCTCCTTTATGACTTCGTTCAATAGAACTGTTGGTTTGCTATGCCCTCTCGGCTCAGCCACTTACTCCTCTTGAGGTTCTGTCATTTTTGTGGATGTGTTCTTCCATGATATCACCGATCCCCTTTGGTTGAGTGAGATCCCTTCAGTGGGTGCTTCATGACTGATGGAACCTTTCTCGGGATCCTCTTTCCACTCCCATTACCCTTCTTGTTTCCCTGTGAGATGATCTGTTTTGATGGTTGGACAAAGCCCATACGTTGGCAGGTATCACCAGGTGGCTTCAGGCCATTGATCTGTGGACGAAAGTGCTTTGCATATCAATGTTCTCAAACGTCTAGCTATGTTGGGCATTGTATCACTTTCTTCTTCTCCCCTTACATTGTCTGGTGATGGTTCATTCAGACAATTCCATGGTGGTGGCATATATCAACCACCAAAAGGGCACCCCATCTAGAGATCTCTGTTTTGGACTTGGATATTTTATACTGGGCCCACACACACACACCTCACATTCATTTCATTGTGTATCATGTGCCATGTGCTTTCAATCTGGTCACAGATCATCTTTCACACCCTGACTGGATATATCCCACAGAGTGATCATTATATCCCCTCGTTTTCAGGGATCTTTGCTACTGCTGGGGTTCTCCCCATGTGGATGCCTTTCAAACAGGCCTAAACAACATGTTACCTCTCTTTTAGTCGCCTATACCTCATCCACAGGCTCTGGCAGTCGATACCTTCAGCCAGGATTGGTCATACCCATCTGATTACTTCATCAGGTGGTTTCTCTCATCCACTCCACTCCTTGTCAGGTCCTCATGATTGCTCCTTATTGGCCAGCTTAGCCTTGGTTTCCATGGTTACAGTGACAGCTCCTCTCCTCTCCCCTCCTGTTCCTCTTCCACTTTCTTTTTACCTTCTTTGTCAATCTCGGTCACATGCCCAACATCCCATTCTTCATGTCTTGCATCTTCATGCCTGGCTTGTATCTGATCCTTGATTAGAAGATATGGTTTTACATATCAAGCTGCTTCCTTGTTAGCTGGTTGCATTTGTCAATCTTCTATGGAGGTGTACCAATGCAAGTGGATGGTATACCATCCTTGGTCTACAACTAGGGGGGTTTCCTGCCGACTAGCCTACTGTGGCTTGTGTGGCAAAATTTCTCACTTGGCTCTTTGACTGTGGATCTTTGGTCTTTTCACTTTCGAGATATTGAGTAGCCTTATCCCATATCCTCGTTTTTCCTGATACCATAGAGCTTTTCCTTCCCCTGTCCTTACCATGCTCATGTGTTCCTTTCAGATATGTTGTCCTCCCAGGCAACCTACCCTTCCAGATTGAGATGTTAATGCTGTCATCCATTCCCTTACTTTACCTCAGTTTGAACCACTTTCCTCATGTTCCACGTTTCATCTTTCCCATAAAACATATTTCCTTTTTCTCTTAGCCCGTGGATGTCAGTGGTCGGATTTGATTGACATTTTACATACCCTTTATCACCCTACCTATCTTCTCCTTTATCCAGATTTTTCCTTTTTCCCGAATACCTTGGCAGCTCAGGAGGGTGGTTCCTCCTTCTTCCATTCCCTCCATTTCCCATCTGTACCCTCAACTGGATCCAGACAAGCTTCTGTGCCTGGTCAGGGCTCTTTATTGTTATATTGCTCATACTGCTTCCTTCTGGGATACACATTCTCAATCTTCCTTCCTTAGTGATCTTTTACCTTCTACCCGTACCAATTCAATCCATCTTTTGGTTTTTCCCTACCTTCTTCCTCCCGAAATTTGTTCCAGGTGTCCTCTCATTAAATCCAACACTTCACTTTTTACCTTGCTTCTCGTCTTTGTCGTCCAATGGAGGTGATTCTGCAATCTGGCATGTGGACCACACCCAGTATGTTCATCTCCCACTATCTCCATTTGGTAGGTTCCTCCTTGTTGGGGTTTTGCCTGCCACCTGTGACCATTGTTCATACTTCAGTGTGGCTCTAACTTGTAAGTTTTTATTCATACTTTCTTTTCAGGGGCTTTTCTCTATTTATTTATCCCATGTATCTTACTCTGTGGCAAGTGGTGCCTTACCAGGTATTCTTTAACTCGAAATCTGCACTGTCCAGTCACATTGACTCGCGCTTTATCTTCCATGGCTTTGAACATTCACCATTGAGATGGGGTGTTCCACAAAATCACTTGTAGGTGAATGACCTCGTAATATTTTGCTTCATAAACATGCCTGTCCCGGACTGTACCACCCATGGACTGCATGGGTAAAGCAGAAGGGGATTGCTGACCATCCTTGCCATGCCTGGGATTAATAACTCGGTATGGTGTGCTTTTCAAAATAAGGTTTTGTGGTCACCCATTGCACTGTCTCAGGTGATGACATTTCTTCGGACTCTCCACTGCATTGTCACCTTTTTTCTTTGAAAGTAGTATGGGAGTCCTTAGCACTTTTCTGTTCCAAGTTGCTGGGGTGTTTGACCATGGAGGCACCCTGCTGAATGAGTTCCACACAATAATCATTCATTTATAAAACAGGGCGGTGGTGTTCTGCAGGTGTAGATGATGTGATATCCTCCTATTTGAGATAACCAGTGACATCGGAGTGAGATATCAGAATGCAGTTCACCCCTTCAATTGCGAACCCTCATCCTACCCTCGTACAGATGTCAGTACCCCATGCACTGGTTTTGGACTTGGAGTGAACCAATTAACATAAGTACTCACACAAGTTTCAAGTTGTCAATCTTCCTTCTTCGATTTCCTCTGTCTGTGTTGTGGGTCACAGCAGTGGTACATTGGATTGTTCTAGATCTGTCCTTGGCTGTCCCTCATCTTCTCTTCTTTTGGGGATGTTATTGCCATTTGGATGGTCCTGGCCTGTTTCACAGTTGAAGGAGTTGATTGCATGTGATAGACATCTTTTTGATACTGGATGTCAAGTTCCCATATTGATAGCTCAGAGTTAATCCTCTTGTCATACCCGGGAATCAGGGTGGTTCTCAATCCTCTGGGTCTTGGGTTTGAAGTGTAGAAGGTATGATCCTCATCCTACCCTTGTGAGAATGTCAGTATCTCGTGGGCAGGTTTTGGATGTAATTGACTTACCGAGTATGATCCACCATGCCCTAGCCACTCTACACCTAGGAGAGGATCCTTTGTTTACCCACCTTTCTCATTGTGGGATCGAGTTACAGTACATTTCTATTTCCTGCCATGTTCTCTCTCACTCGGATGTGCTCCTCTCCTTTTCTACCCTCATATCTTACACTTTCCACAGTTGGGCAAAGAGTATGCCTGGCTCAGAAGTGATGCAGTTCTCCTCTTCTTATCTTTGGATCTGAATCTCTAATTTCTAGGGGTATCCTTCGGACGCTTTCAGGAGGTACGTCTGTCATTCCCTTGCACTGGTCCCTCCTCCTTATCAATGTGGAATTGTAGATAATCTAGTGAGAGGAAGTAAGTATTGCATCGTAAGTTATAATTTTCCTATATTTTTCTGATAGGTATTTACCTTTTTTCATATTTCCCATCCTTCCTCTCAACATTTCTCCCTTGCTGACATCTTCTGCCAAACTTCGAAGTAATAGTTTGGTAGAGGAGTGTAGAAGGAGTCGCATTCATCACGTGAGCATGTCATGCTCCTATTGGTGAGGAGGTGACACATGATGATTTGCATGAGAGACATGTTGGAATCTTGCATTTCAATAGGAGGGAGCAATAGTCTTGTAGCATGCATAAAAAAAGGTTTGCATGTAGAGAGCAGCACTGAATAGGAATAGCTAATCTTGTGAGAGGAGGTAAGTACCTATCGGAAATACATTTTCAGTATAGGAAAATTATAACTTTTGACTTTCTTGTTTCAATATATTTTGTAGCATTAAAACTTTCTATGTTACTTAAGCTAGCTAGGTTACATATGTATCGAGTCCTACTTGTCGTTATAAAATTACAAATTTTTATATGTATTATGTTGAGAATGCAATCTGTTACCTGATTCTTAATAATGACATTGGTAAATGTTAAAAATGTAATTTCTTATGTAATCGTTAATAATGATACTAGTAAATGTTGAAAATGCATTCTCCTACCTGATTGTTAATAATAATCTTGATAAATGTTGAGAATGTAATCTCTAACTTGATTGTTAAAATTTCTTTGGTAACTGTTTAGAACTCAGTTTTTTGCTGGATTGTTATTTGAACAGTGTGGACAATTCGAAGTGTAGTAATACATTATTTAAAAGTAAACAGTTATACTATTTGTTTAATTTGTGTATAAAAACTACAACATAAAAATTAAAAGGCAGCTTTGTGTATGTTAATTTATGTTACTTGGTGGCGAGTAAAGATGTTACTTTATTATAAAGACCTTATCATCACTGGGCTAGGTCTTCATATTTCAACCAAATTTGTAAGAAGGGAAACTGCAATGCTTCTAAAAGGATGTTCTGTAGTCACTGTTAAAATATCGTTATCAAAATTGATGCTACCCATTCTTCATATAGTTATACTATATAGGTAGCTTTGTGTTAAATGATGACACTTCGTGTACTATATACATTATTATAAGTTAATGAAAGAAAATGTCAACACTGTATGAAGAAGAAGTAGAAAACTACTATATTTGATTCAATTACCATTATTTTGATCAGTTTGCCCCTGAAAAGCAACTCTAATGGTATATTTACTGCTTTCCTTTCTTCTTTGTCTATGAATATAATAGCTGTCTGCCTAACTAGTTGGTGTAGAAAATGTGGAACTCAGTGCTTTTACTTGAATAGTAAGTAATTTCATTTGTTTGCCCTAGGCTGGTGATAGTCATCACTTTCACCCAACGTGTGCTCGTTGTACAAAATGTGGAAACCCATTTGGAGATGGAGAAGAAATGTATATGCAAGGTGAGAATCTGCTCATACTACCTTCAAAACTAATTCAAATAGGTTATCTATATAAATAATATGCTTGCATTTGTCTGTTCAGAACTTTTCTCAAAATATCTCGATCAAACACTACAAATCTCGTATCATTAGAAAGGCTTTTGTCCGAGGAGTCCGGATTGCATAATGGCATTTCAATTCAGAGTCACCTTACCTGTTTTTTGCTTAGTCAAACTTTTAAATGGAACGTCTGGCACAATGTTGTTGTCAGCACATGACGATTGGTTTTGATTTCAACTTTAGTTTACTTATTTACAAAGTATTTCACACAAACAACACTTAACCCACATGGAATTTCATAAAAAAGATTAACATTACACTAATTACAATTTCTATGGGCTTTCTTGACATATTTAGGTCTAAAATATGCATGTTCAGTTTATTCAAAACCATGTGTTTATCACTTTGTAAACATGCATTCAGACATTTCTTCATATTCAACTAAGTTTGCCTTCATTACAACCATCACTGTTATAGTGCACCCACAGTTCCAAACTGCAGAGTACATTTTTGCAACAGCAATATGCAAACCATGAAGTCTTAGATTCACAGTTTTAGCATGCCAACCATCAGGCTGCTTGTTTTTTACACACAAAAGCTTTCATAGCTCAAGCAACACCTAGCAGAGGCATTCAAATCGTATTTTCCTGTTTAAATTAGTTGATTATAGTTATCAAATTTGTGGTTTCTCACATTAGTAAATAAGAGGTTTAGAAATTAGAGTTGGGATTAAATGCAGAATTAAACAAGTACCTTTTTCAACTCTGTTATCAAAATTCTGTATAACCGGTAGTACAGCATTGAAATTTCAGGTTGTTTTATTTTTGATTACAGAGGTTTTGACACACTTTATTTGAACAACTTACATGTGCTAATGCAGTGGGCTGTAGTGCTACAGGACCGTAGTTAGCTGCCATATATTTGGATTACATCAAATGCCTGACCATATGAGTGCATAAGTAGACTAATGACTGGAATGGCTTAAAAACCCTTTGCAATCAAATTGTTAAATTTTCCCAGTATTCCCATTGAAATTAATAAAATCACACAGTAGGACAACAATGAGCTCCATAACCAGACCCCAAGCCAATTGAAGGAATGCCTCGTCTGAAAAGTGAAGGCTATGACTATGAAAAAAAGATCTCTCTAACCCTAAAAGCCATTGTGATGTATCTGGACAGATCTGCTTTTACTGTTAACCAAATAATAAAAAAAGGATTTGATGTTGATGAAGGCCCACTAGTTCCAACCATGCTTGATTTTGTTAAGATGGTCAGAAAAAGTGAAATCCCATTTAGCCACATACCCATTTAGCCTGCATTGTAGCTGCAATGGAAATGTGTGCCTTTGTTCTGCTTAAGTGTGGTCTTTGAAACACCAAGGTCCACATACCATTGAAGATGAAAATGTATGGTCTAAAATTGATCTTACTGTTTTTCACAGAAACTTCTTACAACCGAAATTGTGATGTCAGAAACTAGTGCCTAATCAGCCATTTGATAGAACATGATTAATAAGGGCTAAGTAATTCCAAGAGAAGCACAGAACCTGAATATCATTCTTATAAATTGTGATTAACCCTTTCGAGATGGGTCACGGGTGAAAGGCCATGTCATCTTGTTTGTTGACTCGCATTCAAAATTGTATTGAACTAATATTTCATGAACTTATGTCAATAAATTTAGTTTCAATCTGTAGATTATAATTCAAATTTTAGAAC
>NW_013669133.1:43701-45631 GCF_000517525.1 Limulus polyphemus
AAAAATATTTTGTTTCATATCCTCCATGTGCAATTTTTTTAAAGGCTTAGCAACCTACATCAAACAGCAACCAAGTACAAAGGTCGTAACTAGGAGAGATAATTGTTTGCTTTACTTCTTTAGTTACTGTTCTATGTTTAAGAAAAATAAGTTTAAAAGCTTATATCAAAATAGCAATAATCTATAAACATATATAATGAATAATAATTGAAATTTGACTGTATTTTACAAAATGCTAGTCTACTAAAACACAGCCAAGACAAGTTACTTTGCACAGACCAAAGGTCAGTTTTATGTTATTTGATATGGTAACATGAGTGCATGTGAGCCGCAGCATTGTAACTTCTGTATTGTTAGCCAGGCACGGCTGAAAGGTCAGTATAATAAATATATATAAATGTATAATGTTATGAGATATAAGCTATTTAGTCTAAACATTTATGTTTTTGTGTTAAAATTTGTGTTCATTCTAGAATGAAAGAGGCATAATTTATATTTATTTCCAAATTTTTTGTGGTGGTTGCCAGATCAGTCAAATCTACTGAACCCGTACAGAGATTAATTACTGAAAATAACAGATAAAATATAAAGTTTTTTCTTAAGAAATGTTTAATAAATATCTCGACATTATAAAGATTTCGCATTTTAAATTTCAGAATTTTCTGATGCATGAAAGTATTTTTAATCTTAAAATGAATATTACTTTGCATGATAGATAGGTAACATGTGAAAAGAAAAAAAAAAGACATGAGAAAAACATTGCTTTGCAAACCTTAAGACTTAAAAAAAAATTTATATTTTGCGTATGAAAACATTGTAATATTTACTGATAATCTACCAGATTTCGTTAACATTCGCTTACAAATTTAAAAGTTGGAGCATGAAAACTATAACAAGCACAAAGTGGTCACGAGGTCGGTTCCAGGGACCAAGCCCATGCTGAAAGAGTTAATGCAGGCCATTTGGGAAGTTCCTTATCCTGAGGCCCCTTCCTGGTGTTTCCCTTCCTAAAAGTCCAGCCATTTTGGGGCTCTATGATTAGTTGTTTCTGGAATCAACCCTCAGCTTGGTCTTATACTTTGTACACCTGTAGGAGACCTTTGGGTCCCACAGAGTTTCTCTTAAGATCTTTCTTTGTCATTCAAGGCTGACACCTGCCTGTTTTCCACTATGTTCTGAGGGCCTTCTCACAAAGACTGCGCTCAATTGGTATGCATTTTTATAACTATATGGATGTTTGGCAACTTCCACCCCTTTCCTAAGAGTCATCATCTGCTATGACTCCCTTCTTCTTTGAGAGTCTGCTCTTTTGGGTTGGCTCTGGGCATGTTTCTGAGTTAGTATGTGATTAATTTGGGGTTATTTATTACTTCATTTGCTGGGTGGGCTCACCCTCCTCCTTTACATTTTTGAGATATGGAATTTCTTGTTTCCAAGGCTTCCATGCTCCTTTTTCTTCCTGTACATGAGATTTTGTCTTCTGGGGGAGTATTTCTCACACAAGGACATTATATTTCTATTATTAACACACAAAACCTCTTAGATTCATTTGAAAAAGAGTACTGTTAGGGCTAAAAGTGGTGAATTTAGTTATAATGAGCCTATACTATTGAGCAACAAATTTCAGCCCTTGGCTTCTGCAGATGGGGAACTGTTGGAGTGGAAGAAAACAAAAGGGTCGGGGAAGGATGTGGATGATAAGGAGGTTATAGTTATAGGTGATTCCTTGATAAGGCATGTGGATAGAATAGTCTGTGGGGTAAATAGGGAGAAAAGAATCAGATTATACTATCCAGGGGCACTGGTGGAGGATATAACTGACAGAGCAAGAGATATAACAAAGGGAGCTAGAAGAGATGCAGTTTTTGTGGTGCATGTAGAGGCTAATAATGTAGGGAAAGGTAGGTCAGAGGAGCTAATTAATAATATA
>NW_013669133.1:46447-58086 GCF_000517525.1 Limulus polyphemus
GATGAAGTTATAAGTAGGTTAGTATGTAAGGATGAGTAGATTGGCAGGTTGGACTTGTGGGATCAGTTCAGTGGGAGAAGGGAGCTTTTTGCAATGGTGGTTTACATTTAAATAGAATAGGGGCTGGCTTGATTGTTAAGGATATTAACTCAGCCTTTAAAAAGGGAAGTTTTAAACTTAGGCTAGACAGTGGTGAGGGCCAGGAAAAACTGAATGCAAAAAGAATAAGAAACAGAGAAAAATTTAGCATAGGAAATTAATATAGAAGTAATTATAAAGATAGTTTTAATTATTACAATTGTAATGCTAGAAGTGTAAGAGCACTGGTAGGAATGGAGGATTTTGATATAATGGAAATAACTGAAACATGGTTAAATAAAGATGATTTTGATGGCAATTTTTTTTGAAATACAGGATTACAGGCTACTTAATAGGGATAATGTATTAAAGAGTGGAGGAGGAGTGGTTTTATATGTAAAATGTGAGTTACATCCTGTTGAAGTTGAGGATATCAGAGATAATAGCAAAGAGATTGAATCCATTTGGGATTCTATTAGTGGATATAAAGGGAAAAGGCTTTTAGTGGGAATTTATTACAGATCACCAAATGATACTGATGAAATTAATGAGAAACTTTACAATGAGATTAAGATATCGGCTGTTAATGAAGTTATAATTATGAATGATTTTAAGTTCAGGCATATAGATTAGGAAATTCTAGAATCAAACCATGAGGGAGAAAGGTTTTTTGGAAACTGTTCAAGATGGCTTTCTCACCGGTTAGTCAAGGAACCAACTAGAAACAATGCTATTTTAGACTTATTGTTAACTTCAAATACAGAAATGATTGAGAGGGTAGAAATTGGGGAACATCTGGGTGCAAGTGATCGTTGCTGTATTAGGTTCAATGTTTTGCTGCATATGGAGATAAGGAATAATATTTTGGTTACAAATTTCAAAAAAGCAAATTTTGAAGGGTTGCGACAAGAGTTATCTGTTGTGAATTGGGGAGCCAAGTTATTTGGAGACACAGATTCACGGGAGGCGATAGAAATTGTCCCAGTAATTATAGACCCATTAGTATTATATCAATTGTGAGAAAAATTTTGGAAAGTCTGTTAAAAGATGCTTTGCAAGGTCATTTCACAAAGTTTAGAATTTTACTGGATAGTCAGTATGGTTTTACTAAGTTAAAATCTTGCCTTACAAATCTTTTAACATTCTTTGAAAAGGTTACTGCTTATGTAGATGAGGGTAAGGGTGTAAATTTGGTGTATCTGGATTTTCAGAAAGCATTTGAGAAGGTGCCACATAAAAGGCTTGTAAAAATAAATTACCTCTATACATGTGGGAGATAAGTGAGGAAATTTGATAAAAGTGTGGCTGGACGGAAGAAAGCAGAGGGTTGTTACAAATGGAGTTCAGTCAAACTGGATTAACGTCACAAGTAGGGTATATCAGTGCTCAGTCTTAGGACCTTTGCTCTTTTTGATTTACATCAATCACATAGATGAAGGGATAGTCAATGGGTTTTAATTATAATAAATGCAAGATAATGCATGTGGGCTATCATAATTTGAATTATAAGTATAATTTGGATTGGAATAACCTTAATAGTATTATGAAGGAAAGGGATCTTGGTGTAATAGTCGATCAGTCTCTAAAGCCATCCAATCAGTGTGCTGTTGCTAGTGGTAGGGCAAATAGGATTTTAGGTTGTATCTATAGAAACATTGAATACAAGTCTAAAGAGGATATACTTTCATTGTACAGGTCACTGATTGGGCTACATTTGAAATATTGTGTTCACTCTTGGGCTCCTTACTTTAGGAAGGACATTGAATTGTTGGAAATGGTTACTAGAATGGTGCCTGGGATGGAGGGGTTGTCATATGATGAGAGGCTGAAATCTCTGAAATTGTTTTCTCCTGAAAAATAAGAGTTAGGGGGATCTGACTGAGGTGTTTAAGATTGTAAATAAAATTGATAGTGTTGATGTATCATCTTTTTTTTTATATTTAACAATGAGAATAGTAGGACTAGGGGACACAAATATAAATTTTGGCAAGGTAGGAGTCTTCTTCAGCTAAGACAGTTTATTTTTCTAACAGGGTGGTTGGCCTTTGGAATGGGTCGCCTTCAGATGTTGTAGAGGCAGTAAATTTAATTGAGTTTAAGAAAAAGCTTGATAAGTATATGATTGAAAAGGGCTGGGTTTAAAATTTTTTAATTTAATTTTTCTTAATCATATTAATTGAGTTATGAGGATGGAACAAATGAGATGGACCAATAGGTCTCATGTTGTCCCAGAATATTATGTTATGTTATTTAAAACCTGATGAAGAATATTTGGCTAAAATACTTCCCATGTACTTTTCTTCCTTGTGTCCTGATGAATGATGTTTGGTTAAAACAAAGAACTGTTGAAAAACTATAAGAATATGGGATAGAAGGGGCTGGAGAAACTTCCTAGATGATATGAATCATTAGGAGATGGGAAGTAAAAATATTATGATTCATAGAATACCAAAATCAAAATATAAATGTGTAATTAAACTATTATATAAGTACCAGAAAGTTTTATAGATTTACATCAGAACAAGAATATATAACATTGTTGAATTTTGCCTTGTTGTACATGTGTTACATATGGTCATCAGAAACTGAAGCCATAATTTTATGACACTGTATTAAAATAATTTATCATTATTCTGTTGTTGTTTTTTATCAGAGTTTAAATTGGTGGTTTACAGTTGAGTAATGAGAAAAATTACATCTTTATTAGGAGAAGCAATTTGGCATCCTCGTTGTGGTCCAGCTCCCAATGGTGAGGAAAGTACTGAAGGAGTAGAAGAAAAAGTAGATAATATTACTAATGGACATGAACAAGTAGGTTGTACTCATTTATTATGTATAACATCTTTTGAAAAAATTATTGACCTTTATGATTTCTTAAAAATGTATTTATTCAAATTGTTTAAATATTTCAATCATATTGCATCATGATTGACCGTATTTTGTTAAGGCCAAAATATTTTAAGCATTTGGTGTAAACTCATTTCATTGAATGATTAAATACAAATAAAATATAAATAATAAATGCACATTTAGATTTATTAATTTTAGTGCAGGACCTAGTGATCAATCCATAGAATTTGTGTATTGTTCCAAATATGCTTTATTATTGTAGGCAGTTTTAATGTTTTTTATTTAAAAGCTGGCTTTGTTTTCAAAGTATAGTTGTAAAAGTTTTGCTGTGGAAATGTGTAGCTATCATGTACAATTGATGTATGTTTTACTTAGTAATTGCCAAAAGTGATGTATAAGCACAGAAGTTACTGTGTATTTTTTGTTGGTACCAAATGCTATAACTGTTTAGAGACTACTTAAATAACAATAATCCAAAAGAGAAGTAGTATTAACTTCTTGATGTGTAAGTTAGGCCTCATGTGCTAAGTTTATGTGTCTAGTTTAGGCCTGGCTAAACTTTGGAAACACTTTTAATCCTAAAGCAATAAGTAACTGCATCAGTGACATATTGATTAGGTACTTGAGTCAGTAAGGTTTGATTCACTAAACATAAAACCTTTCATGAAGCTAAATCCTTCAGATAAAAGTCTGAGTACTGATCTAAATAAATGATAAAACAAAATAAAACAGTTCTAATATAAACTTCTTTGTTGAGGCCACTAATCCTAATAAAAAATTATAGAAATGAAATGGTTCAAGTTTAAAATGTAGACACAGCTTTAGAATATCCTACTGTTTTGTAGATTAGTTGAATGATTGTTTATTTCTATTCACTGATTTCTGTTATTAGTAATTGCATGCTCTGTTTTCTTTTTTTTTTGTGCATGGTTTTCTTTGAAATGCTTTTTTTGCATGTTGCACTAGAGAGTGTCCAGTTTTTCCAGCTCATCATCTTGCAGTCTTCATGGCTTTCTTTATACAAGACAGGTTAGTTTTACTAGTGACCCATACTTCAATAAGTTTTGATACTTTTTAATTCACTGTGACTGATTTGATGACATTTCAATCAATACTTTGGAATATTTAGAATTATACATTGACTTGTCTTTACATTTGAATACATTTCTTTTATTCGTGAGCTTTCGGCATTCTTACCAGATCCTTCATTGGGCAACACGTTGTTCAATGAAGACTCCACTAAAAAACCAAAAACTCAAAAATAAAAGTATTTTAACGTAAAGAAAAGTCTATGTATAATTCTACATATAAAGTTGCGTATGTTACAAGTCTTGAAAAAACAATAATTTTAAATGATGAAAGCCAGTAAACTTTGTGAATTCTAGTATTAAGAGAAATGCCTTGTCTGCAGCATCCTGCAGGGAATTGTGGGTGAAATGCTAGTAATTGATTGATGTTGTTGGAAACAGCATTAGGCCAATTAAGATTGAATTCTTTAATTATTTATAGTCATGTAATATTTTTTATTAACATTTTTGAACTTAAAAACGGTTTTATCAAGCTAAATACAGCATGGGCATAAATGACTGAATTGTAAAAGCATAGTAGCTTATTTTACCAAACACTGAAATGTTCTACTTGTCTCATTGTGTACTGTGTGAATTGATTATCTATCATTTTATTTTAGGTCATGAAAGAGAAAATATTTGAAGTAATTATTCTCTTCTGTAGAGTTTAGATTAACTATCTATTGACAGTTTTAATAATTCTAACGGCGATATGAATATCCAAAAAACTGTTACAACAGTATTATGCTATGATTAAAATTTTAATAATCTATACTGGTTATTTCAATGTACAAAAACAAAAAAGTACTTTGACAATAATATTGAGTTGATAAGTAATATATAATTTTTAAGTCAAACTAAACGAAAACGCAAGAAATTGAAAACATTAAAAACATTTTCTTGTTGATAAATTTATAATGTACCAACTACTAGAAATGATTAAAACTAAACTCCTTAGGTAAGAGATTTTAATACAGAATTAAATTAAAATCTAGTTGAATGTGGGTTTTTTCTTCTACCAGTCAAATAAAAGATGATTTATGAATGAATTAAAACCACAATATGCTATGCACATTAGATTAGTAGGGGCAGTCCTCGTGGCATAGACAGTGTGTTCATCATGGACCCGAGTCGTGTTTATACGTATAGCTATCTTACTGCAGAACCAACACAGGGGTATCTGCGTCGTCCAGTTCAGCCGTATCCACCAAAGTCCCCACAATTCCACAGGCCTCCAGGTAAGTAAAGCTATACCAATTCAAGCTGGTAAAGGTAGTTTAAGTTACTGTAATCCTGTACAGTTTGGTTGTAGAAGCTGGTAGAGGTAAGTGAAGCTATTCTAATCCTATACAGTTTTGTTCTAAGGTAAGTGAAGCTTCCCTAATCTTGCATAGTTTTGTTGTAGAAGCTGGTAAAGGTAAGTCAAGCTATTCTAATTGTGCACAGTTTTCTTGTAGGTGTGGGTAAAGGTAAGTGAGACTACCCAAATTCTGCACAGTTGTGTTGTAGAAGCTGGTAAATGTAAGTCAAGTTACCCTAATCCTATGCAGTTTTGTTGTAGAAGCTGGAAAAGGTTAATGAAGCTACCCTAATCCTGTACAGTTTTGTTATAGGAGCTGGTAAAGGTAAGTGAAGCTACCCTAATACTTTACAGTTTAGTTATAGGAGCTGGTAAAGGTAAGTGAAGCTACCTTAATCTTGCATGGTTTTGTTGTAGAAGCTGGCTGGTAAAGGCAACTGAAGCTACCCTAATCCTGCACAGTTTTGAGTATACTGGAATGGACGGAAACTGCCTGTTGTAAAAAACACAAATGTAGAGGGATGTTTCAGAAGTCTTTCATCTTCAGCTCAGTTTGTCAGTAAGTCAAGCTACCTTAATACTGCACTGTTTTGTTATAGATGCTGGTAAAAGTCAGGGGTGGATTAAGGGTCAGATGGTTCTGGTGCTAATTTTTTCTACTAGGGCTATTATGATCATGACTAAATACTAAAGTAAAAAAACTAAACCTTGATGTATGTTTTACTTTAGGAGACAATTGCAAAATAATACCCACAGATTTAAAAGACTCTCCTACAAATTAATGAACAATATTAAATGTTTCTTGAGTATGAAAAGTGGTGCTCTAACACAAACAAAATTTTCATTTGGACAACAAAACATATAGACAAAAAGAAATCACATACACATAAACACCACAACTCATTCATTCATACACACACACACATTTAGATCACACCAATACTCACACAGTACACCCAGCACAGTAGTAGCAGATCATGTTGTCTGTCCTTGGTTAAACTATTGTCCTCTTGGTTGTTTTTGTAGCAAAGATTTTTATGATCTGTTTGGTGTCAAAAAATTCTAACAAGTCATTGTTTATGCATTTAGCATCTTTTAGCACATTGTTGGTTGAAGTGTGATATTTATCCTTTTTAGCATCAAGAATGATATTTTTTCTGAATAATTGCTTGATATGAGTCACCGGTAAATGGTTAAGATTATTAGGACGTATGAGAAAGTTGATTTCAGAGATTGGTTGTATATCATTCTCAGCACACTTTGTTCCTTGGATTCTAACAGTTTTTACAAGTGGGTGGAAAGTTTTTACCTCTGCGCATCTATTCAAGTTCATAAGATACGTACTAATCAGCCTTTAGATGACATTGCAGAGGTCGTTTGTGTGCATGGACTCGAAGTTTCGTAGAAACCTAAATTTGCAACTGAAGTTTTCATATGCCACTATTCTGTTGTCTATTGCAAGTGACAGTTTGTCAATTATTGTTAAAAAAAAGTTGGAACTTTATATTGAGTAGAGGGTGAAAAATCACTGTCCTAAGCATCCCCATCACATATTTCTCTTCATTTTACTTGATCTTTTGACCTTATGTATTTCGCATCTGTACAGTTGTTTACCCTTTTCCTCTTAGTTGGGAATTGAATCTTGTAATTCCTGCACAAATGTGTTGAGAGATTTTGGCAGATGAGAAGCTGTACTGACATCTATTTGGGAATTTTGTAATGAATGACTTGTCTTGTGAAATCTCTCTAGGATAAAGCTCCATAATTCCATTATTATACCTGTTTCTAGTTGTTCCAATTGTAGCATAAAGTTTCCTGACTCTAAGAGCACTTGAAGCTTTTCCGAGTCATCATCCATAATGGAAGCGAGGAGTTACATTATAGCTTTGTACCCAATATTTAGGGTTTGCATTACATCTGAATGAGTGCTCCATCTTGTGTCTGATAACTTCTTTATCATTGGAAACCCTAGTTTTTCAAGCATAATGTGTAGACACCTACATGGGTGGGTTGAAGCTGAGAAAAACACATAAAGCTTCTGCATAAAGGCAAAAAATAAACAAGCTTTATAGTACAGCAGTCCACAGTGCATTGTCCAACCACATTGCAGGAATGAGCACACAAGGGAACATAGTCTGTTATGGGGTTCTTCTCCTTGGTCAAGACTTGCATGCCAACATATTTGCTTCTCATATTAGATGCATTGTCTTAACACTATCCATGGCAATTTTGAACTTTTATATCATTCTTTTGAAGGAAATTAATGAGAACTCTAGCAAGTTCTGCTCCTATGTGATTGGTTATCAGTAAGAATATGGTAAATTTCTCTACAGGGCCATCATCTAGAATGTATCTAAAGATTATTGTCAGTTAATCCATGTAGGATATATCTGGAGTGTAAACTGAGTAATACTTTGATGTTTTAATTTTCTGGATAATGATAGTGAGAACTTCTTTGTATAGGATTTCTATAAATTCCTCACAAACAGTTCAGGATAACTATAAAACATGACCTTTTCTCTTATTAGTAACTGTCATTATGCACTGAACCAACTACTTCATCACTTCCTCTGAATGCTAACCCTCTGGATGATAGAAACTTTATGACTGAAAGAATATGTTCTATAACTTGGTGCCAATATTTTTCTGTGCCTCTATCTGCTCTGTTAAAGTCTTGTCTATTCTTCCACTGTTGGTTTTACAAAAACAAACTTGGTGATGGAACTTTGATACAGGGAGCTTGTTTCATGCTGACTAAAGTCCCTTGCAACATGTTTCCAGTCAGAGTAACCAGTTGTTGCTAGTGAAGAAGTTTCCATTGCTGTTGAAGGCAATTTGCATATAACACGGAAGATGTTTCCCTTTGATGGTGTGTAGCAAAGCCAGTCTCTCTTAAACTTTTCTCCATTCAATTGCTCATGAACAAAAAAAGTCTGAGCATTGTCTTTTATATTTGTATTGATTTTGTAAATGCACTGAAATCTGCATTCATGTAGCAGCAAGAGGTAATCTGTGACACGGAAATAAGATCTCTCATTTCTTCAGAAACTTGTGTCCATGTCAAATGTAAAGGATGGATTAGTATCTTCAATGCCATTGCAATAATTGATTTCTTCCTGTTGGTAGGTGGTTGATTCAGTTTGATAAGGTTGACACTCATCAGCAATGAGAGTTGTAGACTCTACATAATTGTTTTCACAATCTTGGTTGGAAGTTGTGTTTTCGGCACTTTCTGATTGAGAACAAGGGCTCAGTTTGATATAATGAGATTGACAGTCATCAGTATCAAGAGATTTAGTTTCTACATTGTTGTTCCAATTTCTTGGCTGGCAAGAGTTTTGGCAATAGAGGGTGAAGCCTATAAATCAGTTAGCTTCCTAGATTTAGTTACTACTTTTTCTAATTTTTTCTTCATCTCTCTTTGACTTTTAGCTTTTCCCAACCACTTGTGTTTTCACTCCTGTATAATAGATGAGATGAATACTTAATGAATAATATCTGTGTGCACATATAAATTTACTTTTGTATGTATGTGTTTGAATTCTTGTGTTTGTGTGTGTGAGAGAGAGATGCCAGAATGGCTACCTAATACTTTTGTAACAAGTGATCACGTATTATTTACTCTTCTTAACTCAAAAATTTAAATTTTGTACTTGGATGACTTGTATTCTATACCCTCCAATTAATTAATGAATTATTTACAGCTGATAAAGTCAATAAGAGGACCAATGTAGACCAACAAGTAATTATGGCTTTTTAATCAGGATAACAATTTGGAAATTCTGTTCTTAGAAATACAAACTGTTGATACAGTATACCCTAAAAGGTTAAAATATTTTTACTTACCTTGTTAGCAATGACTGAACTCTTTTCTAGAACAAAATCTGTAGTGTTTGTGAATGAAGAATCAAAAGATAAAGATATCTTCAATCTAGCCTAGCTACTTAGGTGTAGTCATATTCTAGGCCTAGTACTTGATCATATGATAAGAATCAGTGTGTTTGGTGCAAGCTATGAGGAAAGATCCTGGTTGACAGCATAATGAATATGTAGATTGAAGAGATCTTGATTAGCCAAGGTCTATGATTTGATTAGTGTGACTAACTAAGACCTAGTTACATAGTCACTTAGACCTAGCACATTTGAATTGCAAATTGTATGCAAACATGCTAGGTCAGAGCCAGGCTACACCTAGTCACACTATTTGGAGGTAAGCCAATCAAACATCTGCACCCTACCAACATCACAAACAAACTTTCTGTCTTTCTTTTTCTCTCTCTTCAAAAATAAGCAGACTTGGTTGAATTATTTTTATTAAGCATTTTCCTAAGAAAAAGGGAAGATGGGTCTTTTTTTTTATTAAAATTGTTTTTTGAGCTTGGGCTTTGTGCTATAACCCCAATAGCCCCAGCCTTAATCCATTCCTTGTAAAGGTAAGTGAAACTACCCTAATCCTGCACAGTTTTGTTGTAGATGCTGTTGATGCAAATAGAACATGTATATGATTGGGTATGCATGTTCAGTTAATAATGATATTCTTATATGTGTGATCTAACCAATGTACCTATATACTGTTTTGTAGGGTCTGTCTAATAGTAAATGAATATTAGCAAATACAGAAATTTAAGATTTTTAATCAAAATATTTTTTAAAAGATGGAAACATTAAACCTTTTGAATATTTTGACATGAATTAGCCCTTGTTAACATGTGCAGATTAATACAGTATAATTAGTAGAGGCAAAATATAGTATAGTAAGCATTATTTCTAAGAATAACTTGTTTTTCAGATTTGCTTATTTGTAATTCTGGCACTCAGGACAGTTTTGTAACATTAGTATAACATATGATAAAGTTCTACATTTTCTTGTAACAGAGAAGTTTGTTGTTTGTTTCACTATTTTCACATAGTAATTTTAACAGATATGTATGTTGACTTTAGTCTTCTAATTGATAAATATCATATTACACACTCTTTCGCAAACTCTGAACAAGTAATCCCCTGCAAATTATGTCCATCCATTACACTGAATTACTGCTATTCTTTAACTATCCTGTGTGTGGAACCACAAACATTTGTGTTTCTCCACAGTCATTGTTCTGTTAGATACATTGAGAGGCTTTGCTCCTCAGAAGCTGCTCTCACATAACATTGTTATAAATATCACTAACTGTATCAATAAGGAGCATGTAAAATACTGATATAGAATAATCACTTCAATTGTGTTAGTACTTAGTTCTACATCAGTTGTCTGGTTTACAGAAGGCTCAGAACGACCACGGATTGGAAGTAGAGGACAGTATTTTAAGCAAGGTATACAATCTTTAAAATATTTCTTATTCATTATATTTATTAAAGAGTGTAATGGAGTGTTTTAACTTTGAGTAATTGGCAACCAATTCTGTAACAAATTAACCTGTTGAATTTTTTTATTTATACAACTGTTTCAGTGATTTAACTAGTTGACAAAGAAGAGTGCACCTAAAAAGCTGTATAACATACTATTGAATGAATTAAATTATTATTTGTATGAAGCTACTAGCTGTTTAGTGAGCACTATTTCTTATTAGTGCAATAATTTCTTACTTTGATCAGCATTTGACTTAATACAAGATTTTGCATATACATATTCATTAGAAGTCTAACAAAATAGAGAAATGCATCAAATAAAATGTGCCAGAAGAAACTTGAGTCATTTAGCAAATCATAAGTTTATAGATTGTATTAAGGGCTATAAAACGAAATATACAACCTATATTACTTAAAAATGTTCACAAGAATATAAAGTAGTTTTTCAGGATCGTTCACAGATTTGAATAAAAAAAATTTAGAAGGTTACGAGCACAAAACAAAACTTTAAGTGTAATGTGTGTTCTTTATAAATCATGCACAAAACAAGAAGATGTGGCTTGATTATGTGCATACATCAAAGTTGTGGTTGTTATGCTGATTGAGTTTTGACCATTTGTTTTCTTGGTCAAGATTAAGTGAATTGCAACTGTCCATTTTTATTACTTATAAGAGAAACATTTGCAAAATTATTTTTCTTTATATATATACATTAGGTTGTCAAGAAACTAATGTTGCATTTTTTAGATGCAAAAACCCAAACAACTTGTATATCAAGACAAAACATTTATTAAATGAAATAACCTTTCTTCTTATCGATGATGCTTTTCCATCTTACAATCAGGTTTTTAATGCCCTGATTAAGGAAATCACTTGGCTTTGAAGCAAAAACATGTTGATGTTCTCTTTAACACCTTCCACCTTTGCATACATTTTCCCATAAAGATGGTGATGCAGTGAACGAAAAAAGATGGTAATCTGATGGTGCCATATCT
>NW_013669133.1:58140-63118 GCF_000517525.1 Limulus polyphemus
ATAGTCTTGTGTTGCATCAAACATGCCACATGTGGACATGCATTGTTGTGGAGAAGAAGAACACCTTTCCGATTGACAAGTGAAGAGCATTTCTGATGAAGGGCTTGATTTAAACATTCCAGCTGCTGACTATAGATTTCTGCATTAACAGTTCGCTGTGGATTGAGGAGTTAGAAATGAATTACAAAGCATCACTTTCTGCGGATGGAGTCCAGGTTTTGGGGTTGGAAGTGGTTTTGTGTCTAGGGCTGAGCCATTGTTTTTGGCATTTAATATTCACATAGGGAATCCATTTTTCATCACTAGTGACAATTCTGTCCAAAAATGGTTCATGTGCATTATACGTCAGAAGAGATGAAGCAACATTCACACATTCAGAGTATCAATATCAATTCCAACATGTCGGCCCCTGCCATCACAGTTTTTAAGGATAATGCCACCTGAACGAAATTTGCTGAATCGTCATTGACACTTATGAATGTTCAAAACATATCCATAAACTTATTTTATATTCTTTATGGCTACAGAGGCATTATTTCCCTTCTTGTATTCAAACAGTATTACCTGCCAAATGTGTGTCTTGTCATGTGCCATCACTATAAGGGATGAGAGTATACTAAACTTTACACATTATATAGGCTACACTAACATGACATTTAGGCAATTCGTTTGACTATTATACATGATGTACGTTTTTAGGGAGATGGTTAATGAAAGTTTTTCAAAATGCAACATTAATTTCTTGACGACCTAATATATATATGTATGTTTGTCGAAATTAACATATCAATAAAATGTTTTTATTGATGTTTATTCCTACAAATTATTATTACAAAGCTTTTGTGTTAACTAGTACCATTGGCTAGCTGGTCCTCAGATCGAAATTACAAACAGCTATACCTGAACCTTAGGGGTCTGACCTGGCCATTTAGTCACTTTGCATATACTATGTTGTTCAGGTTGAAACATTTAACTTGCAGTTCCTCTCATGAGTTGTACATACTCATGAGTCAACATTAAAACTAGCTGAAGTCATAAAAAGCATGTAGAAATAAAAGTTTTGGCTGGTCAAGTATATTCCATACAAATAATTGAAGCAAGGCTCCATGGTTCAGCAGGAGTTGTATACAAAACTGAAAAGTTCATGTGAACTTGGCATTGTTAATAGTATAAGTAGTTATGGTAGAAAACCATAGCTGCACAAAATTGTTACATTTTTTTTGAGTTAATTATACATTACATTTTGCCAATGCTGTAAATACAGGTGTGAATGTTACCTAAAAATATAAGATACACATTAGCAGGAAATGGTTTCAGTGAATATATAGTTGCTCAAAGACCATTGCCAAATGAGTATCAGACCACAAACAGTGAAACGAGTAAACCTGTTTATGTGTGCCCTTTACAGATGAAATCAAATTCAAATTATTTGGGAACAATCAATGACAGCTTGTTCAACAGTCCAAAGGAGAGCAGTATCATAGCCAATGTACATCATCTACTGTGATGCACAGAGGGAGAGATCATTACAAGTGTGGGCTGCATTTCAGCCAATAATGACACCCTGACTGCAGACAAATACAGACAGGTTCTGATCCATCATGCCCTTTCCTCAGAAACATGACTTATTTCACTTATTGAGTGAATATTCTTCTCCCAACAAGACAGGATCTCAAGTTTACAGAAAATGTGATGGAACGATATCTTGATGGTAAAATGGTCAATGGAACATTCACAACCATGGTAAAGGTCCCAATTTAAGCATTTTTAAAGCTGTATGGACTTATGTAAAAACTGAGAAGTTCAAAAGGCAACCAAATAACCTGACTGTTTTGCAGGGAATAATACAAGACATTTGGAACAATATTTCATAATCTCACAATCTAAACTGTATGGCATCATGAAAATAATGTTTAATGCTTTGTGTAAAGCAAAGGGCTTACATACAAATAGTGCATTGGACAACTTATTCCCTTTTATTTTGTATTTTCTGTGATATTTTGTTACATTGATAAATTATCCATCTAGTTGCCATTACTTGTTTTTGACTCTTGTGTGTGTATTTCACCTTAAACTATGGTTGTATTTCATTGTTTTGGTGACGCCTCAAGCAAATGCTTGAGTGTTTGTTTGAAACTTGGCCAAGAAAATAAAATACAACTACCGTCTTTTAAGGATGATCTATTTCCAAAAGTCTAATTTCTATATTTTATCACCTTCACATTTTTCTACTTGTATATTCCTGTATGCATAGTACTTGTATGTTTTTCTGTAATTATTTCCATTACCATATTTTCCTCTGTATTCTCTTAGTATTAGATGAAAATAAAAAAACTATGTATATTGCCAGAAAAATGTTTTTTTTTTTCATGATTTAATCTATTTCTTGTAATAGATACAAATATAACTGAAATACATCGAGAAAAAGAAAAATCTTAATGTTTATCAGTAGTAAAAATCTAACACACTCCTATTATATTTAAGACCTTAAGTAATGATTGGCTTTAAAATCAATTTAGCTTATTGAAATATCAAATTGTTTTGACTATTAATAGTTGGTTTAATAACTGTTTTTTTTTTCATACTTCATGATGATGTGCTGACAAATAGGAATGACTGCACTTGGTATGTATAATCTGAATTTTATTGGGGTGATACAATTACTTAAACTGCAACATGTACAATAAAAAATTATTAAAGTTATTCAAAACATACCAGTTTCCTGGGAAGTTTGTGGGCTCCTGAACATGATTTTAACCCTTTTTTCATGTACATTTAAAAATACTGTTTTATCTATGAAATAATCTGTCTATCCATCAAGCTATTGTATAGTAATCTATTTATTTCTCTATCAGTCTCTTTGGTAGTTTATTTTCTTTTTTGAAAGCTTATTGAATTATTTTTTATTTTTATCAATTTGTTGTTTATTATTTTATCTGCTTGTTCATTAGGTAGTGTATCAGTATAGTTGGTGTATCAGTTTATCTATTTGTTCATCTAGCTGTTAATCTGTCAGTTAATACATTTACATAAGTCTGTCCATCCATTGTTACTTCTTCTTTTATTCTAACTGTCTTAACATTACTAGTTGTGGTAATGTAATTTATAATTATATTTTATTAAGTGGAATCAATTCAGGCCAGTTTTCCTCGTCCACGATCACCACACATGAACAATGAAGAACCTATAGAATTGTCCCATTATCCTGGAGCTCAACGACCTGACCCCTCTGATGTACCAAAGATAGAAAGAGATGATTTTCCAGCACCTCCATTCCCATACACAGATTCAGGTATTCTGAGTGTGTTCTTATTTTATCTTGTACTATGTGACTTGCATAATGTTACTTGTTGGTTTATAAATCTGATGTAACATTAGATTGTTGGAAAATGGCCCATTACTAAACCACATTTTGTTATTTATTAATTTGTTTTTCAGTTCTTTAAAACCAAACCAAGATTATAGATGTACCATGAGAATATTGCTTTTTGTGATAAAATTGAGCTGTATCAAGCTCTAGAAGTAAGCCATTAAAGGTCCATCAATCTTAAAAAAAACTTGATCACGTCTTACTAACTTTATGATTTTTTTTGCCTGTCAGATTTTATGCAAATAATATCTATTATATATTTGTGAATGTATGTCTGTTTGTTTGTTTGTTCCTAATACAAATCGATATGGACCACTCTACAAATGTCAAAATAGGTTCATTAGGACCAACTTTTCATCCAGAATGTCATGAACACATTGGATTTCACTTTTGAAGCCAAAAACTGGTGAAAATCAGTCTTCATCATCAAAAATTGGTGAAAACATTATGAAAATCAATTTCAAACATACTAAAACTGCCCAAACATGTTCAGTTTGCATAACAGCTATTCATCACCTTGCTGAATTTCAGAATGTCAGAAGTTTCTAGAATGTTCAGAGTCATCTCCAAACAACATTTCAATTATTGTCACTACCGATTTCAAAACTTCTAGAAGATTCTAGAGATCTCTCCATACTACTTGAATATAGCAAATCAGGCTATATAAGGCCTGCATTCAATTTTTTTCTTCAGAGTCCTAGATATCAAACTCGAAGATCTCTCCATACTATTTGAGTGTAGCAACTCAAGCTATATAAGGCTTGTATTCAATTTTCTGTTTCAGATTCGATATTAAACTTCCAGCAGTGATTGTTCAATAAGTGCCACTGCTGTACACCAGTATTATCCGAAACTCCACCTCAAGATGGGACCAAAGCAACGAAAAAATATTGGCAGAAGCTCTTCAAAAGCTCGCAGAGTTCGAGAAACAAGGGATCAAGAGACAGCTGAGGAACATCAATCTCGCATCAGTGCACAAGCCTCCAGATAGGCACATAGCATAGCAGGCAGTGGGAAACAGAAGAGCAGCACCAGGCCCGCCTCAGTACTCAGGCCTCCAGACAGGCATGTAGCAGGCAGCGGGAAACAGAAGAGCAGCACACACCCGTCTCAGTGCTCAGGCCTCGAGACAAGCAAGGAGCAGGCTGGAGGAAACAGAAGAGCAGCATCAGGCCCGCCTGAGTGCTCAGGCTTCCAGACAAGCAAGGATCAGACTACAGGAAACAGAAGAGCAGCATCAGGTTTGCCTGAGTGCTCATGCCTCCTGACAAGCAAGGAGCAGACTGCAGGAAACTGAAGAGCAGCATCAGGCCCGCCTGAGTGCTCAGGTTTCCAGACAAGCAAGGAGCAGGCTACAGGAAGCAGAAGAACAGCATCAGTCTTGCCTCACTGCTGATGCCACCAGGCATTCACAAACCAGACAACAAGAGTCTGCTGAAGAAGAACAAGCAAGACTCCAAGCAATGTGCACAAGAACTGCCACGCAAAGGGCATTACTATTTACTGTGGCCAATATGCTAAATGCTGGTTTCAATTACTCAGCTGACATTGAATATTCTTGTATAAATGCAGTCAAAATTGGTTTCATGTCAGAACTATGCCAACACT
>NW_013669133.1:63920-65798 GCF_000517525.1 Limulus polyphemus
CTCCTACATTCATCTTAGAGATAGCATCAACAATGATGAAGGTAGAAACAGAGGCATTGGTCAGTTGTGCATATTTCCATTCATTTTCATAGGAAGCCCAAGATACATGCATGAACGAATTCAAGATGCCAAGACCTATGTCAGAACTTATGGAATGCCAGATCTCTTTATCACTTTTACCTGCAATCCTTCTTGGAAAGAGGTGAATTATGAGGTTTTCCAGGACAGTCTGCGAAGGACCAACAAGATTTGTTGGCCAGAGTTTTTCGACAAAACCTCATCAAAATGATGCAACTCTTAAAAAAAGTATGAAATCTTTGGCCCTACACGATGTGACATGTACACTACAGAGTGGCAGAAAAGAGGCCTCCCTCATGCACACATTCTCTTCTGGCTAAAAACGAAAATCCAATCTAATCAAATAGACTCAATTATTTCTGCAGAGCTTCCAGACCCTATAAATGACCAAAGCTTTAACACTATCAAAAGAACAATGATTCATGGACCATGTGGGCATTTAAATCCAACGTCTTCATGCATGGAAAGCGGAAAATGTGTGAAAAAGTATCCCAGGAAACTGATAAAAGAGACCCAAACTGGTGAAGATGGATATCTTCTCTACAGAAGGAGAAAGACTGAAGATGGAGGATTTACAGCCACGATAAAAATGAGAAATGGTCAGTATGTTGACACTGACAATCGATGGATAGTGCTTTATTGTCCCCTGTTGTCAAAGAACTTTCATGCACACATCCTTGTTGAGTTTTGTAACTCAGTCAAGTCAACCAAATATGTCTGCAAGTATGTCAACAAGGGATCTGACGCTGCTATGTATGCTTTTCAAGACCAAAACACAAATGATGAAGTGTCTCACTTCCAAATGGGAAGGGATATTAGTAGCAATGAAGCATTTTGCCGCATTTTAGGATTTCCAATTCATGAACGACATCCCACCATCCAACAACTTATTGTCCACCTAGAAAACAGACAGAGTGTCTATTTCACTGAAGAAAATGCTTTGCAACACGCATTGGTTCCAAACAATACAACACTGACTGGATTCTTCAAGCTTTGCCAAGATGATCCCTTTGCATGCACATTATTTTATTCTGAGGTCCCATCTTTTTACACTTGGAACAACAACAAATGCAATAGGTGAAAAAGTGGTACTCCTGTAGATGGTCATCCTGGGGTTTTTAAAGATGAAGTCTTGGCAAGGGTCTATACTGTTCATCCCAGCCAGTAAGAGTACTTTTACCTTCGTATGCTACTTCATGATGTGAGAGGCCCGACATCCTTTGAAGATTTGTGTATTGTCCAAGGTCAGCTCTGTGCTGCCTTGAAGATGATGCACAGTGGAAGTCCACTCTGACAGAAGCAGCAGTCTCAGTCACCAGCCAGCCTCAGAAGTTTGTTTGCTGTTTTGCTGCAAGTTTGTGGTGTTTCAAATCCAGTTGCCCTCTAGCAAAATCACAGAGAAGATCTGTAAGAAGACTTCAAGCAACAGGCTCAACTACAAAATCTCAATATAGGAGTTTGCTGCAATGATGCCATTTTTAACTTGGCTCTTATTGCCATTGAGGACAAATTATTGTCTCTGGGAGGAAAAGAGCTTCCATCATTTGGCCTTTTTGAAGTTCAGTACAATCAGGATGACAACCTCAATCGTGAGGTTCTGCGTGAGACCACTTACGATATACTAGCTCTTAACCAAGACGTTTCAGTTAACGAGCCAAAATTACTACCTGCCCAAAGAACAGCATATGCAGCAATAATTGACAATGTCCAACATCAGAAGGGTGGAATCTTTTTCATTGATGCACCAGGAGGAACAGGGAAAACATTTGTTATCAACCTGTTGTTGGCAGAAGTTCGTCA
>NW_013669133.1:65819-72892 GCF_000517525.1 Limulus polyphemus
TGTTTGCTGTTTTGCTGCAAGTTTGTGGTGTTTCAAATCCAGTTGCCCTCTAGCAAAATCACAGAGAAGATCTGTAAGAAGACTTCAAGCAACAGGCTCAACTACAAAATCCCAATATAGAAGTTTGCTGCAATGATGCCATTTTTAACTTGGCTCTTATTGCCATTGAGGACAAATTATTGTCTCTGGGAGGAAAAGAGCTTCCATCATTTGGCCTTTTTGAAGTTCAGTACAATCAGGATGACAACCTCAATCGTGAGGTTCTGCGTGAGACCACTTACGATATACAAGCTCTTAACCAAGAAGTTTCAGTTTCATACGCAGCAATAATTGACAATGTCCAACATCAGAAGGGTGGAATCTTTTTCATTGATGCACCAGGAGGAACAGGGAAAACATTTGTTATCAACCTGTTGTTGGCAGAAGTTCGTCAACATAAGCAAATTGCACTTGCAGTTGCCTCATCCGGAATTACAGCAACTGGAGGCAGGACAGCCCTTGTTGCATTTAAACTCCCATTGAACTTGACAATAAATGAAAATGTTACATGCAATATCAGTTAAGGAACTGGGATGGCAGAAGTTCTCAGAAGATGCCAAATAATTGTTTGGGATAAATGTACAATGTCTCACAAAGCAGCATTAGAAGCTTTGGATAGGACACTGCAAGATATTCGTGAAATCAAAAAGATAATGGGGGGAGTCACTTTGGTTTTGGCTGGAGATTTCAGTCAAACATTGCCGGTTATTCCAAGAGACATACGAGCCGATGAACTTAAGGCTTGCCTAAAATCATCACATCTTTGGAGAAATGTAAAAAAATTCCACCTATCTACCAATATGAGAGCCCATCTGCATGGAGATCAATTATCTGGACAATTTGCTGACAGTCTATTGCAACTAGGCAATGGCAAAGTCAAACAAGATCAACAAGGAACAATTGACATGGGACCAATCTGTACACAAGTAACATCTGTTGATGAACTCATACCAAAGGTTTTCCCAAACCTTTCTGAAAACTATCAAAATCACAGGTGGCTATGTGAAACAGGAATATTAACTCCAAAGAATAATGTTGTCAATGTCATCAACACACAGCTGTGCTACAAGTCAGTTGACTCGGTGCCTGATCAAACCCAAGTGGTCAATTATTCCCCAGAGTTTCTGAATTAACTTGAACCTCCAGGAGTCCCACCACATTATCTCAGTTTAAAAGTAGGAGCACTGATCATGGTACTCTGAAATTTGGATCCACCACATCTGTGCAATGGAATAAGACTGGCAGGAAGTCTGCTTGTGCCTCATGTTATTGAAGCTACAATACTTTCTGGATGTGGCAAGGGTGAAGATGTTTTCATTCCGAGAATCCCAATGATTCCCATTGATATGCCATTTGAGTTTAAGAGACTACAGTTTCCCATTCGCTTAAGCTTTTCCATGTCCATCAACAAATCACATCGAAGGTAACTGGCTTGCAGTTGGAAGAGCCCTGCTTCTCTCATGGACAGCTCTATGTTGGATGTTCACATGTTGGAAGCCCAAAAAATCTTTATGTAAATGATCCATGTGGAAAAACTAAGAACATTGTTTATCATGAAGCCCTTAACTGACTTTATTTTCATGAACCCTCAGCTATGTTTTCAACAAAAGTCAAGTTTCTTTGAATTGTGTATCTCTCTTACAAAGAAAATAAATATTTTATCAGAAAGACAAGCTATTTCTGCAAGTATATTGCAAAGAAATCAGAACTTTTGTAACTTATTGGTTATCATAGAACTACCTTAATTAGATTTTTTATAGATTGTTGTTGGATATTAAGGTAGAAATATAAAATATTTTATTGGACTCTTTATATATCTTTATTTTAAGAGATGTTTCAAATAATGATAAATTTTATCTTGAAACAATTGTTAATGCTTGAATATGTAATATCAAGACAAGAAAAACATTCATGTAAGTGGTGCTTGTTTTTAAACTGTCTTTTACAATTATTACTGTATACCAGTATGGTTAACCTGTGAATTGTGACTTTTTTTTCATAAAATGAATTTTTTTTTTTTTAAAGTAATGATATTTTCATTCACACTTAGGGTGACCAGATTTCCAAGCCCAAAAACTGAGACAGTCCAGCCCTTGCCCCTAATTTCAAAATGGTTATTACAAATTTGAAAACGTTTTTAAGTTTTATTTAGTTTACTTTACTTTTAATGAACTATTCCAAAATATTTTCCTATATATTAACATTGGCAGTGATTTTGATATACACAAGAAATGAGCAAAAGTAGTCAAGTTTTACATTCAAGAAATCTTTAATTACTTCATACCTGGATTTATTTAAGAATCCATAACATTTTCAAACATATTATTTTTAGGTTTTAGCATCACTTTGAAACTTTTTTAGACATGTTTTTTGTAAAGAATGAATGGAATGTAGAATTTCTTGTTTCATTAAATAGTCATAAAATTTAGTACATGACTGTGTAAGGTGTGCTTTGATGATGAGCACTGTCTTAATTATTTCCACATTCAGACCTGCGCAGACCTGGGTTTCTCACCACACGTACGTGGAACTTTTGAGAGAGTCTGGCAGCAGAAGAATACATTTTACAACAATTAGCAAGTCAAGTGGGTCTATTACATTTCTGAATCGACATGATTGATAGTTTGATATCTTTGCCATAAAACCAGGAGACTTTGTACACCACAAGATATTTTCTTGAGACACTGGGACAAACTACCAATAAACAGACAAAACCAGGATGTTTGGTCATCCTATTCACACTTCAAATTTATAACAGTCATTTTAAAATATAGAACAGAAATTATTCTCAGTTTAAGTCAGGTTAAGTAAAAGAAAGTGCAGTTAAATGTTTTAAAGATACAGTTCAGGTAAGATCTCTTTTAAGAACTGGCATGTGAATGAAATGAACTAAAGTCATTGTTTATAGTTTAACTTTCCTCTGTTTTGTGTTGAATACTGAGAGTTTTAAAAATGGTTTAAATAATTATTTCATTGTTTGCGAAAAGAACTTGTATCACTGTTTTATAGTTTGTGAAAAGAGTTACATAATTGTTTTATTATTTTTAAATAGGTTATAATAAGTTATTAAAATGCTCAAGAAATGTTGTTCTTGATATGAATTCCATTTAAATATTTCTAATAATTGCAAGAATGAGAAACGAAATTCCAATGATATTTAAGGTTATTGCTTTCTTTTTCCATTACTCACAAAGTACCAAGTCAAAATAGTAAAAAAAGTAAGTGCTGTACAGTATTATGTTACATATTACGTAGAATTTCAGATAGTCTGAAGCCGAGTTAACTAATAATTTAAATTTAGCAGTTAAGTTGTACTTTGGATTTAGTATTTAAATATATGCTGATATATTAGTCAATTTATGATATTTGCCAACAAGATTTATACACACCATTTTCGTTTTTAACACAAATACATTTTAATATACACACAACTGTACAATTTACAATAACAATTATTACAAATAGCTACTACAAACAATATAAAGTTTTCTTTTTAGTCTGGAACTTCCTTGATATCTTATCGAGGGTTTAGGATGAGCAAGTTGATGTAAGTACAATTCGCCAGGAAGCTAGCTAACTTTGTCTTCTTGGCCACACACGCTGTTTTCCACCATTGAAATCGGTAATGTTTTTGTAAAAAATACTAATGTCCAATGAGAATACACTGAAGTTAAACGATTTGTAGTGTTCGAAATTCATAAATATTCCTGGTCGAATATCTTAAGTTTTCCGATTGATAAGGGTTCTAAAAATCACAATTATAGCTTTTGGAGTTCATAGTATGCTGATTATAGCGAACTACTAATAGACACTCTCTGGCACGTGGCATTAGTTATATTTATAGTGTGGGAATGTTTTCTAGAAACTTCAATTATACATAACAATACTGGTTAAAGCGTTTATATACACACATATATTGTTGATTCTTACTCTCAAGAATCTTCTACAACTTTGGAGAATAGGCAGGAATTGTGCAAAGCATATCTAACACTACAAGCTATGCCTGTTTTTAAATATAAACTCAATCCAAACAACGTTCATATTAAAATAAATACATAACAAATTCGTTACAACAGATATGAAAATATTTTTATGTTCCTCAGTTTCTGTATTTCATATGAAATGTTATTCTCTCTTTTACCCAGAACTACGATCACGGGGAAGTGGAAGCTTTAAAGACATGGATGTTGGTGAGGATGAACAGATGATGGATGAGTTAGAAGATGACGAAGAGCTTATGGAAGAGGATCCACAACTGAAGAGAGAAGAAGAAGAACTTTCAAAGATTGCTACTGGTATTGGCAAGGTAAGAGTTTCATGAAATTGCTCATTTGTTTCGTTCTCGAGAAATGTTTTAACTGTACGCAAAAATATTTGAAATTTGCTCACTAGCATAACCAAAAATTTCGTTTTCAGGTATTTTTGAAAACTGTGCAAGAGCGGGAAAAAATAAGAGCATGGAAGAAGACTCACGTAGATCCTCGAAATGCTTCACGTACACCTTCAGCAAGCCGTGAAGTAGCCATTAGGTTACGGTATAACAATCCTGTTAATGCATGTAAGTATTTTAACTGTTTGGTATAACAATCCTGCTAATGCATACGATTACTTTAACCACTTGGTATACAAATCCTGTTAATGCATGTAAGTACTTTAACCATTTAGTTATAGTGTAACAATCCCATTAACGCATTAAGTACTTTAACCATTTAGTTATGGTGTAACAATCCCATTAACGCATTAAGTACTTTAACCGTTTAGTATAACAATCTTGTTAATGCATGTAACTATTTTAACTGTTTGGTATAACAATCCTCTTAATGCATGTAACCATATGGTATAGAAATCCTGTTAATGTGTGTAAATACTTTAACCATTTGGTATATCAGTCCTGTTAACCTCTTCCCCTCAATGTATCCTTTACTACGCATAATAGAAAGTTTTAGTGTCTAACATTCAAAATTCTATTAAACTACTTTTTGTGTATGTTATACCAATTACTATAGAATAAACACTTAGCTAATAATCCATATTTTAATAGTATGTATGTTTTAAGTAATTAATTCTATAAGAAAATATTTAAAAAATCTTGAACTTTCCCTAGTGTAACACTTGTGACATATTTTCTCTAGGCATCTTGTCTTCTCTATTTTATCTACCACCCCTTCAAAAAATACGAAGTTATGTTTAAATTAATCTCTGTATAATCATCACTGCTAAAATGAACCATAATTTTTTATAGCCTTCAATTTTGTTTAGTTACAGAGCTATAAAGAAAAAATCACACCCCTTGTGCCACACCTACCTGTCACATCTTCTCTTTCAGACTTTGTTAATAGTTCTCTTTTACATTTAATTATACATTACCAATAACCAATAGAAAGTCAAGGTTTTCATTTATCAAATAACATATTGTATAATGTGTTCTGAACAGATAAGCATAAATTTCACTCAAAGTACAAGCTTCGTTCCCTTGGGGAAATTAATGACTAGCTTGGATGAATTTGTAACACTCTTGTCGTGTACTTAGAAAGCCAGAAAAATTTTGAGAGTTAGGGGAAATTGCCTGCTTTTTGCATGTTATTATTCTATGTTCTTTGGTGCATTATTCAATTAAATAAAAATTATTCAATGCACTACTACCATTAGTATAAAATATGTAGGCTTAAGTATAATTGACAGCAAGAAAAAAGAAGATTGAGTAAGCAATTTATTTATTGTTTTTCATGTTTATTCTGTATTTGTTATTAAAAAAAGGAACTAAAATGTAAAAATATGGATCTTTTTAGGTTAGGTAAAATAAATAATAATGATGCACACAAGCAGCAAATAGATAACATAAGCTGCATGTGCCCTGAGTGATTTACAACTTATTATGGTGCAGATAGAAATTAGACACAGTTCAAAAGGCAATAAAACAATAAGATATAATTATAAATTCATGTATACTATTATGAACTTAAAGCTACTTAGGATAAACTAATGTAGTTTCGTGTTACAATTTGAAGTCATTCTAGAAAGAAAAAAGGGTAATTTATATTTATTTCAATTTTTTTTCTTTTAGTGGTTATGAGGTTGGTCTAATTGACCAATCCCATTTTGAGTTCGGGTAGAAAAAATAACAGATGAAATATAAAGTTTTACTGGAAAAAATGTTTGAAATGTATTTAAGAGATTATACGAATTACACAAAGGAAATTTGAGATTTTTGAAATGAGGAAAAGTATTTTTAATCATAACATGAAAATTGCATTGCACAAGGACCATTCAAAACAAATATTCAATATATTCATGAACAAATCTTTATTTTAGCTTGACTAAAATTATGATTTTTTGTATGTGAAACACTTATAATGTTAACTGAAAGATTGCCAAATTTTGTGAAAATGTACACACTATATTGAAACTTAAAAGTATTAACTCTATAAAGACTTTAAACGATTACAAATAGGTCATGTGGTTGGTCAAATCGACCAACCCTGTATTAAGATAGTTAAGAAAAATAACTGAAATTTAAACATTTATTTGTAAATAGTAATAATATATATGCATATGTAATGTAGTACAACAAAAATGGGATTGTATTCTACAAAGTCCACTAGAACAAAGCTAAGACAGTTGCACTTTGTAAAGGCCAATTTTATACTATTGGATACAGTACCATAAAGCTGCACATGCCTGCGTGCAACTTCTGTGATGTTCTTCAGACACAGATGAAAGGTCATTAAAATAAAAATTATAAATAGATATATAATGTTATGAGATTTAGGCTATTTAGAATAAACATTTGTGGTTTTGTTATAATTTGTAGTCATTCTATAATGAAAAAGCATAATTTAGATCTATTTCCTAATTTTTCATGGTGGTTACAAGATCGGTCAAATAGACCAAACATGTACAGAAATAAGATAGAGTAAATAACATATAAGATATAAAGCTTGGAGAAGGCTTGAATGGGTAATGAAGAAAAAACCTTAATATAAGTTTAACAACAGCAAATGTACAACATTGTACATTTGCTGTTGTTAAACTTA
>NW_013669133.1:72922-96815 GCF_000517525.1 Limulus polyphemus
ACCCATTCTAGCCATCTCCAAGCATTATTTGTCTCAAAGTGGGTTCCTCATCATCGAATATAAAATATAAAGTTTTTTCTAAAAAACATATGATAATTGTATGGAGGTTAGAGAGATTTTGCGTGTGGAATTTAAAATGTTTCTGATGCATAAAAGTGTTTTTATTTTATAATAAAAATTACATTGCATGATGGTTAGTCAACATTCAAAAAGGAAAATGCATGAGCAAATCATTAATTAAAAAATCTTAAGAATTAATTTAAAAAATATGATATTTTGTGTACAAAAGCCTAGTAATGTTTACTGATAATCTACAAAATTTTGTGAAGATATGCTTACATTTTAAAAAGTTACAGCATAACTGCTTTATGATCATTTTGATGGATAACATAGTCAAAGATGTGAGTACTTTAACCATTAGGTTATTGTATAACTAACCTGTTAATGTGTGTAAGTACTTGACCATTTTGTTATAGTCTTTACCATGTATTTACTCCTGCTTCAAGTGGTATAACTGGTTCAGAATGGTCACCCCCCCCCCCCACCCCCTGTATAGGATGCCAGTCCATTGCAGGATAACCTTCAAGTAACAGTTGATACCCATCATATATCTGGGTACACTGGAACAAGTGTGGTCCAGTGTCTTGCTCAAGGACATGATAGCCTCAAAATCACAATCATCTGACTTCGAGTCCAAAGTGTGAAACCACTGAAGCACACTTTTTTATTCCTGTTGCTTCAAAGAACATACCAGACCTTTAGAATGTATTTTCAAACTTAATGTTGTGACCACCTTAATCCTCGAGTTATGGCACAACAATCCTTTTAATTTCTTCACATTTTAGCTATTTATTTGCATTTTTCAGTTTATAGGTATAAATTGGCAATGAAGTTTTCTAATGTAGTTCTGATATTATGTAGAAACCATAAATTCTCACAAGCAAATTTAAAAATGTATATATTTTCTCAATAAGAAGACATGACATTGAATCATTAAAGATATGTTGAGTAATTTTATCATAGTAGCTGTGATTTTTCCCTGCATTATTCTTTTAGAAGCAGAACTTAATGAACCCTTCTTTTGTTTTCTAGCTCCTTCCCGTGACCTTGATCATCCAAGACTGTGGGAAGATGATGTGTTTGATAATGTTTTTGGTTACAGGTCCTCAGTAGGAAGATCAGTTGGAACAACACCTACATATAATGGTAAGGATAAAAAAGATATCTAGTAAAAATGTTGAAAGAGTGAAATACTAGGATATATGACACTCTTATAGTGCTGTTATTTCTGTATATTTAAATTTGAATGGATGTGTATCTATGTATAAAAATGAAAAGCAATGTAAACAACAGAAATGAGATTACAGAGATATATAAAGTTAGTTGACCTTTTATCTGGAGCATTACGTCACACATCATCAGTCAATAATTCAATGTTAACCCAGGTATCATCAGTTGATAGTTCACTTGGAAAGTTAACCCAGCTATCATTGGTAAATGTTTTACCTGGAATTCTAAACCAGGTATTATTAGTCAATATTTCACATGGAATGTTAACCCAGACACCATCAGTTAATGATTCATCTGGAGTACTAACATATGTATCATCAGTTGATATTTCATTTGGAGTTTTAACAACGTTATCATCAAATCATATTTTGTCTCTAATGTTAATCCATATATCATTAGTTAATGTTTCATCTGGAGTTTTAATCCAGTTATCACCAGTTAACGTTTAACCAGGGATGTTAATGCAGGAATCATCAGTTTATGTTAAACCTGAAATGTTAACCTGGGTATCATCAGTTAATGTTTCATCTGGGATGTTAATGCAGGAATCATCATTTTATGTTAAACTTGGAATGTTAAGTCTGAAATGTTAACCCAGATATTATGCATTAATGTCTCATCCAGAGTGCTAATTCATGCATCCTCAGTTAATGTTTCACTTGGAATGTTAACCGAGCTATCGTAAGTTAATGTTTCACCTGGAATTTTATCTCAAATATCATAAGTTAATATTTCATCTGGAATGATAAACCAGGTATCATTAGTGTATGGTTCACCTGGAATGTTAACTGAAGTCTCAGTCAACATTTCACATAGGATGCTAATCCAAGTATCATCAGTTTGTAATTCATCTAGACTACTAACACATATATCATCACTTAACATTTCATCTGGAATGTTATCCTAGATATAATGATTTGATATTTCACCTGGAGTGTTAACCCAAATGTCATCAGTTAATGTTTCACCTGGAATGTTTACCTAGGTATAATCAGTTCACCTTTCATCTGGAGTTTTAACCCTGGTATCATCAGTTACTGTCTGAGCTGAAATATTAACCTAGGTATATCAGTTAGTGTTTTACATGGATTGTTAACCCTGATATCAACTGCTAATGTTTTGCCTAGAATGTTAACCCAGGTATCAATAGTTAATATTTTATACAGAGTGTTAACTCAGGTATCATCATTAAATATTTTGCCTGGAGTTTTTAATTCCAGTTATCACCAGTTCACCTGAAATGTTAATGCAGGAATCATCAGTTACAGTTTCAGCAGAAATATTAATTCAGATATCATCAGTTCACCTTTCATCTGGAGTTTTAACCCAGTTATCATCAGTTAATGTTTTTCCTGTAATGTTAACCTAGTCTGCTAAGGGGTTCTTCTCTTTGATCAAGGCTTGCATGCCAACATATTTGCTTCTCATATTAGATGCATTGTTTTAACATTATCCATGGCAATCTTGAATTCTTATATCATTTTTTTGAAGGAAATTAATGAGAACTGTAACAAGTTCTGCTCCTGTGTGATTAATTATCAGTAAGAATGTGGCAAATCTCTCTACAGGACCTTTTCTCTTATTTGAGCATTTTTGAATGTGTTCAGCAAGAAATGTATCATACTCAGCTAATAGCTCTAATATTCTTAAGTAATTGCCTTTATGCACTGAACCAACTACTTCATCGATTCCTCTGATTGCTAGCCCTCAGGATGATAGAAACTTTATGACTGAGAGAATACACTGTAGAACTTGGTACCAGTATTTTTTCTCTGCCTCTATCTGCCATATTAAAGTATTGTCAATTCATCTGCTTTTGGTTTTATGAATAACAAATTTTGTGACAGAACTGTGATGCAGCGAGTTTGTTTTGTGCTGCCTAAAGTCCTTTGCAGTATGTTTCCAATCATAGTAACTAACTGTTGCTAGTGAAGAAGATTCCATTGCTGTTGAACCAATTTGCATATAACAAATTTGATGATGAGTAGCAAAACCAGTCTCTTTTAACATTTTCTCCATTCAGTTGCTCCCAATAAAAAAGAATCTTTGAGCATTGGCATTTATACTTGTCACCTGGAATTCATTTGGTAGATGCACTGAAATCCATATCCATGTACTGTCAAAAGGTAATGTCTGACACACACACAAACAAAAATATCTCATTTCTTCAAAAACTTGTGTCCATGTCCCAATGTTGAATGTAAAGGATGGATTAGTATCTTCATTGCCATTGCAATAATTGATTTCTTTCTATTATTAGGTACTTGATTCAATTTGACAGTCATCAGTATTGATAGTTTTAGTCTCTACATGATTGTTTTCACATTCTTGTTTCTGGCACTTTCTGATTGAAGGCAAGGGCTCAATTTGATATGATGAGGGTAACAGTCATCAGCATCTAGATATTTAGTTTCTACATTGTTATTCCAATTTCTTGGCTGGCAAAAGTTTTGGCACTAGAGGGTGAAGCTGATAAATCAGTTAGCTTCCTAGATTTAGTTACTACTTTTTCTAATTTTTTCTTCATCTCGCTTTGACTTTTAGCTTTTCCCAACCACTTGTGTTTTCACTCCTGTATAATAAATGAGATGAATACTTAATGAATAATATCTGTGTACATATATAAGTGTACTTTTGTATGTATGTGTTTGAATGCTTGTGTTAGTGTGTGTGTGTGAGAGAGAGAAAGATGCCAGAATGGCTACCTAATACTTTTGTAACAAGTGATCACATATTATTTACTCTTCTTAACTCAAAAATTTAAATTTTGTACTTGGATGACTTGTATTCTACACCCTCCGATTAATGATGCTTGTCAAGTTGTCAATGAATTATTTACAGCTGATAATGGGCCAATGTAGGCTCACAAGTAATTATGGATTTTTATAGGATAATAATTTGTAAATTCTGTTCAAGGAACACAAACAATTGATACAGTATATTCTAAAAGCATAAAATACTGTTACTTACCTTGTTAGCAATGATTCATCTTTTTTTTTTGGAACAAAATCTGAAGCCTTTGGGAATGTATAATTGCAAGATATAGATATCTTCAATGTAGCCTAGTAACTTAGGTATAGTCATATTTTATGACTACTGCTTGATCAAATGAAAAGAAACAGCATATCAGGCATAAGCTGTGAGTGAGGAGCCTGGCTGACAGCATCATGAAAATCTAGAGTGAAGAGATTTTGATTGGTTAAGGCTTATCATTTGATTATTGTGCATAGGTCTAACCTTGCTTAGACCTAGCACATTTGCATTGCAAATTGTATGCAAATGTGCTAGGTCAGAAAGGGGCTATACTTAATCACAAGCCAATCAAATCTCTGCACTCTACATCGCACGATAGGCCTACCCACATCACATACAAGTTCTGTCTCTCACTTTCTTTTTTTTCCCTCTTCAAAAATAACTAGACTCAGTTGAATGATTTTTATTAAGCATTTTCCTAAAAAAAATGAAGATGGGTCTATTTATATAACAAGACTTTTTTTAAACCTGGGCCTAATAGCTCCCGCCTTAATCTGTCTATGTATGTAGGGATGGATGCTGGTGGCACAACTTAACTTGTAACTTTGTCAATTCATCATTTTCTGTTTCAACTCTTAATTAAGTTGATGGAATAATTGCACAAAATAAAAGCCCAATTAGGCTTCATATGTGTGAAGTTCTTTTATTTTATCAGTTACATTATTTTGAACTTAACAATTAAAATTTATGCTACTTTTACTTTTGGAAGTTTAAATTAACCAGTAAATATCTGAAATAAAAAATATTTTCTATACATACTGTTTTATTTTTAAGTGTAAGTTGAAAGTTTAATGTTTGGAGTTTTATTTTTAGTTATGTCATCCTTGCGTACAACACCCAGACCAGGTTATGGGCTTACGTCAAAGTCTTTTACCCTACCAGTTGGAAAACAAGGGTTTATGGTAAGATGAATTGTATGTCAGTGTTGCGGCAACTGTCTTTCTATTCACTAAGTAGTGTCATACATTCACCTGCCTTCTTGTGTTATGGACAAACTGCTTTTGATCTACTCATAAAAAAAATCCTACAGGTAAAGGTGTATTGCCTAAGGCAAAGATCTTCAGGTTTTATAAACACATATTCATTTATTTCCTTGCTTTGTAATATGCTTTAATTATTGCTTAAATATTTATGAAAAGTGAAATATAGCAATATGGAATTAAAATAAAAGCATAACTTTTGAAGTTAGCCTTTCTTTTGTATATGATACACAAATCTAAAATATAATAATTATTCTATGATGTTAAATAGTTAAGAAGCTGAGCAATCAGTGTGTACTCCTTCTTTGGAGGCTTGAGATATATTTGACTGTTGATTTGCTTATAGATATACAAAAATACACATTGGTTATTTTTACATAAAATAATTCTTACTGTTGATCTGATTGAAGAAAAAATGGATTCAAATAAGATTTTTGTGGCTAATCTTGTTTATTTTGCTGCATTAAAAATATATCAATTTATTGAAAGATGATATGCTAGTACTATTTAGTGGGGAGAATCTTTACTAATATTTCAACATGTATGTCATCTATAATTGTATATCACGTATAATACTTCAAATCTATTAAAACACTATAAGTAGGTTTAAAATTTTTGTTAATTAACAATTTCATAGTTTCAGCATTTGAAAATGCTCTTATCTGCTGAATCCCTGGAAATTTAGAGATTTATATTTTCATTTTCATTTTTTCTTTTTCAAACATCTAAAATGAAGTTAAGATCCACTTTCACGTAACCTCTTTAGTTCAGCATTTTCCTATGAAAGAATTAGATACACAGCTTATTTTAAAGCAAAAGTTTCAAGTTGCTCTAGGCCGTAAGACCTCAGAAAGGGGTTCAGCTTAAAGTGACCTTCAGAGGTTTTAGAGTTTGCAGATACATAATTTCTAGTTTTATGTGTTACTTTGGCAGATCTGCAGTTGATTTGATGATCAAGAATTTGCATGTATAGCAAAATAACATTATTTTTTGAATATTATTAATGCCCCTTTTATGTTTCCCAATTATTTTATGTTGAAATTCTTCCCATTTCTCTAACAAAAACCTTTACACAGAATGTAGACACTCTTTTCCTTATCTTGAGATGTGGAATTATTTTAGGGTAAGATATTTTTAATGGTGTTGGGATATTTATAAGGAATTTTAAATTTGTTATGTTAGGGACATTTTTCTAAAGCCACAATACTAGAACTGTAGTTGATGCTAAGTATTTTATTTTCATTTTAATATGTATTGATATGACTGGCTGTTAATCTTTAAAAAGTCTTCCTTCTTTTATATATGCATTTATGACAAAAAACCTGTAGGATACTGTAACTGTTCAAAAATTCTATAAACATTTTAAATGTCTTCATCAAGGATTGTATGGTGATAAATTCTATAAGCTCTTAAAAACATTGATATTTTAATTGTTTTATGGTAGCACAAGAAAATATTATCTTACCTTAAAGCGTGTGTTTATTTTCTATAGATAGAAAGAAAGAACAGATTATGTTTCTGCTCTAATTGTGAGAATATATAAAAATGGGAGTGAATTATTGGTTTTCCCATTTAACTTTAAACTTAATAGTACTGTGAAGTTTGTTGATCTTCTGGAGAAAAGGCTGAAGATTCATTTCTATTTTTTGTCCAAACAGAAAATGTATCATCAGTGTATCTGTTTCATTGTTATACATCTGTATTTGTATTTCTTCAGTGTATAAAGTGTTTTGAGATTATTATCAATTGAGCTAATTTGGCATTAGAGTTTTTCTCAGATCTGCCAAATGGAGCAACTTTCTTTTGAAATACTCTGTAACAGTGTTACATAGAATTGTAGATAAAGGATTGCCCATAGGCATTCCATACTTTTGTCTGTAACACTGAATGCATGTGAATACATTATCTTAAACACACTTCCACTTGTGTAATTCTTTCATAAGCAAATTCTGGACTGAATTTGTTTCCATATACACTTGTGTTCCATAATAGTGGATCTTGACTTGATCTAAACCCATTTTCAAGACATGGTGCTTTATCACACATTTATAGTCAGGTGACATTGAAATCTTTGATAAATAGATTGTAGGGAACATTGAGGAGTTTCTGTAGATTTTTATTCAACAAACATTTTTTTGGCATACATGTGTTGTTGTTTTGTAAAGTTCTAAAGAAAATCAATTGCCAGATGATAGAAAATCAAACAAATATGTTTGTAGTTACAGAATGGAGTTAAAAAAACAAAGATGATTACACATTTCATAAATACTTCATTTATTAAAGACCGTGGTTTCATCAGTGAAAGTATCATCAGATAGACACTGAAATGGTTTGTAAACAGATTTATATATATGTTTAACCAAAGAACCAGAAGTAACCTTGACATTAACCCTGAGACAAGTGGGGAGGAGCTTAAGTTGGTTTGGTCATTTAAAGCTTTTTCTGGGTTTGTTTTGAGACTTCTATTTATTTTTAAAATTTCCAAGTTATTTAGTTTTTTTTTTCATTTTTCACAGATATGTAAAATTTTGTAGTATTTTCTGGATCAAATTGGTGTTTAGTGTCAGTAAGGTGGGATGCAAGGATTGAATCCATTCTCCTTAATTTCCAGAATGTTCTTTAATTCTTCTTTCTATGGAATCTTCTGTTTGACCTATGCATACACTATTGCAGTCTTGACACATTAATTGGTGAACACCCCAACTGCTGTACTTTACAATTTTGTCTTTGTTGTTGCACAAAGTTTTCCTTAGATTGTTTGTACAATAGAAAGCCGGCCTGTAAATTTCTTTCTTCAACATTTTATATATCTTGTGAGAAGGTTTTCCAGTGTAGCTTTTTGTCTTTGTTATCATTTGGTACAGTATGTAGATATATTGATTTTAGTTTATGGCTTTTAATTTTTTAAACAATAATGTGTCAATTAACTTTGTTGTATAACCAATATTGACAACATTTTGTTTTATAGTTTTTAATTCAGTTTCATAAACTTTAGATGACAAGGGTACAGTGATAAGCCTGTGTAACAAACTATGGAACACGGCTAGTTTGTGAAATATTGGATGTCTTGAAGAAGCATGTATGAAGGTGTCACTATAAGTTGGTTTTCTGAAAACTTTGAAGGAATGTATGCTGTTATTTATGTCAATATTTAAGTCCAAAAAATTTAAGAGTTACAAAATTATCAAGTTGATATTTGGAGCCTGTAGTTATAACATTTGGTCTGTTTTATTGTTATACATTTGTATTTATTGTTGGTCACTATATAAAAAGTTTTGAGTTTATTATGACTTAAGCTAAAGGAGCATTAGATTTTCTCATTTAGTGGTTTTGTATAGCAGTTGTCAAAGAATCTAAATATTTGTAGTTGAAACTGTAATAGAAATACAACTACAGCTCTTCATATATTTATTTTATTTGCACATATCAGTGCTTAGAGGGTATTAACTGCCAATTAACACAATTCTTACTACCCTAAGGGTACTCCAGGTGTAAAGAGTATTACCAACCTGTATTTGGACTATTCACTATTGATGGGGTCCACATATTGCAATAAATTGAGTAATTTTTCATTTTTGTTTGTTACAGCACTCAGTATAAAGAACAGAGCAAATACATTGGGTGAATTCTCTCATTTTTTATGTAAAATACAAAAGGAGACTCCGGCAGTAATTTGGGATTAATTGCAATATTAATTTCTGTTTATTTATTTTTTCGTAAGAGAAATAGCATGTTGAAATTTACTTTTCTTCTTACTTAATTGTCATTGGTCAATTTGTGTGTTAAATTTAAACTTTGTAGAGGGTAGCAATATGATATGCAATTTGCATTGGAAAAAAAGCATGCATGAGAACAAAGTGACATAATCTGAAAAAAACAAGATGTTTGCCTCATCAGTATGTTCACAAAAAATATGTTCATGTTCACTATATAACTCAGTATTCAAGAAACTTGCATTCTAGCACAACACAAATATTTAATCCATGTGTCTTAGGTGAGCCATTTGCTCTTTATGACTTTACTGAAAATGTTACTTTTCTTATTTTGTTTGTTGTCCACTTTTGATAAAGGAAATACTGCCTTTTGAAAATGATTGTGTTTTGTATAACTTAGATTCATCTAAACTTTAAAATGCAATATTTTCAACTTAAAAGAAAGTAATGTTAGTACCTCATATTTTACAGAGAACAGACTTAACTCTAGGAAAACTTACTAAAACCCATAGTTCAGAGTTCAGCAGTGGAAAGTCAGATAGTAAGTATAATCACGACTTTTATATTTCATATTGAAAATCCAAACAGAAATTTGGGTAAAAATTCAGAAAATTATGACCATAATAATAGAATAAAGTTCTCTAGCTCTCTACCTAACTGAACTTATCTTTTATAAGACACATTTATTCATGCTTACAGTTTTGTTTTTTCCCCATGACCCTTACTTTATCATTTCTTTATTGCTGTCATTCTTGACCTCTGTTTCTCTTTGGCTAGTTCTTATCCACTGCAGCAAACATGCTCACCCTTTCAGCCATGGGGGCACTATAATGTGACAGTCAATCCCACTATTCGTTGGTAAAAGAGTAGCCAAAAAGTTGGCAGTGGGTAGTGATGACTAGCTGCCTTCCCTCTAGTCTTACACTGCTGAATTAGGGATGGCTAACACAGATAGCCCTTGTGCAGCTTTGTGCAAAATTAAAAAAACAAACAAATTCATCCACTATCTAAATTTTATTTTTATTTTTGCAGTTCTCTGCTTTTCACAAGGAACACTATTCAGTTACATGTCTGTTATCCCTCCATAAATATATTTCTTCAATTAGATGTCTGTTTGTTTATAAGGATCTCCGAACAGACAATAGAGATCCAATTGAAAAGAGATCCTTGTGAGCACAAGAGTCTCACTTCACTTCACACTCTGTTTGTCCACAAAGTTCTATCTTTAGTTATGTATCTGGCTGTCCACAAGGATCTATTTTCAGTTGATTCTCTGCCTGTCTGTAATGATCTGTCCTCAGTTAAATGCAAGTTATATGTTGTTGTTTGTTTGTGTTCACAGTGTTGTATAACATTGACTTCATGTCCTATTGAGTATACAATTGCTTTAAAATGTCAGATTTATTTTCTAAATTAGCAAGTCTTCTATCTTTTCTGATACAATTAATTATTATTATTTTATAAATTATGTAATATAAAGTTATTGGGAGTATTGGAATAGGGCAGTTTGTAATTTTATGTGAATACAGTTTTTGTACCTAAAATGTTACAAATCATAAGATTTAAAACAATTATTATTTCTTATGTCATTTATTGTTGACAATTTCATATGCTTAACTTGTATTTAAGCCAGTTAACTTCCAGTCTGATGTACCTTAGTCAAGTGGCTTCCAGCTTGGTGTACCTTTGTCAGTTATCTTCCAGCCTGATATATCCTTAGCCAGTTGAATTTCAACCTAATGTACCTTGACCAATTAGTAAAGATCTAAGAACAGTTTGAATGGCCAACCAAACATTTAAACTATGGAGTTTTGTCATAGTTTATAACACATGGTATTTTTAATATTCTGTAAGACTTACCAGAAAGTACATTCAATTCTGAAAAGTATTTTGGCAGTAAGTTTTGTGAAATACATGCTGACTTTATTAATAACAATATATATTTTAGATAATTCTAAATAAAGAAGTAATAAAGAAACTGTGTTGTAGAATAACTTATTTATGTTTTATCATTTTATTGTTTATAGCACCATAATATGGCATGCCTAGTTGTAAAATTATGGTTTTTATGTTCTAATGAACGTTTATGAAAAACCAGAAAATTTAACACAAGGTGTTAGATCAGCTTCCTTTTTCTATAACTGTAGGAGTGAGTGCCCTTATAGTACCAAGGTTATAATACCAATCCACTTGATAATAAAAAAAAATTGTTTCAAAGTTCAAGTTCCATGGTTAGCATAAAACACTAACACGTGCCCATCAAGGTGCTTAACTTTACAAATAAACTACATCTGACAGAAAGTCTACTAACTTGCTAATGTCATATCTCTACTTCTTTGTCAAAACACAAGCTCAATATTCACAGCACTGAAGTAACTAACTGTTTGACAGTAACAAGCAATATGACGAAATCATGCACTGATTATGCATGAACTGATTAACTCAGTCATTCAGTACCTCACCACATCACTGACTGTCTGCATGACAAACTAACACTAGCCTAACTCAAGTTTTTTTAAATTGTCTTCTAAACTTTGGAGAAAGGCCACATCCATCATGTGACATTAAAACTTTCTTTAATTTTAATTCCCACTAAACAACAATGAAAATTTCTAGAATTGAATAGAATTGTTTAAATATGGTCTATTCTTTCATTGGGGGTGTGTCTGTGAGCCAAACTAGTTTTGGAGAATTCCACTTCTGATCAGTGACCCTGGACACTACCACCAATCACAGATCAAACCAAGCCTTTATAATAGTGAGGTATCAAAAATCGAAATGGTGTATTTAAGTGTTTTACACTCATAAAAAAGAAACCTATCATTCTATAGGTATTTGAAGAACTTTTAGCATTCCGCCACAATTTAATTCTTCAAACTGTTAGCCAACACTGGGCAGCTGGTACATAATTGAATAGAGTTGTTTAAACATTTGTTTAACAACAAGTAAAAGCTTGGAATGGTCTATTCTTTTACTGGAGGTGTGTCTGTGAGTCAAACTAGTTTTGGAGGATTCCACTCCCCATCAGTGACCCTGGACACTACCGCCAATGAAATATCAGACCAAACCAAGCCTTTATAGTAGTGAAGTATCAAAAATCGAAATGGTGTATTTAAATGTTTTACACTCACAAAAAAGAAACCTATCATTCTATAGGTATTTGAAGAATTAAATTGTGGCAGATTGCTACAAGTTCTTCAAATACCTGAATGATAGGTTTCTTTTTTGTGAATGTAAAACACTTAAATACACCATTTCAAATTTTCTAGAAATAAATTAGAAATACAGGTTACAATAATATTGTTGTTAGCTATATTTTTATTGTTTTAATTTAGAGGGAGCTCATCATTTCAATAATATCAAGAATCTAGTAATTTTGAACAGTATTTAGAGACTAGGATAAGAGTAACTAGTTAGTGATGAGTAGTGAGTAATAAATGAGAAGTTGGTAAGTATTCATAGAGTTTATAGGTTCAGTGTCAGTAGAGTTGTTAATAGTTCATAAGATTGATTACATCTGTTCAGTTACTCAAATGATTACTGAGGAAATTCTGTAAGTAGGTTTATTTGCGAGTTAGGCATACTTACCATTAATCAAGGAAATTTCTGTTAAATGTTATTAGTGTAGTATACTTACAGTAGTTACAGTATTCTCAATTGAAAAGTTTTGTATTTGTAGGGCTACAAGTGAAAGTGGCTGTAAAAACATTAATGAAGAAATAAATTAATTTATTATGTTACATTGACTGAATATAACTTTATTTTTACTGTATGATCCAGAAGAATCTGCCCAACAATAGAACAGTGTTACAATGATATGTTTGCTGGATTGTTTCTTGTAAGAATTTCCATTGGTGATAACTCCATATTGCATGCTTGTGTGTCAATAATACTGCATATGCAGGCCAGACTTACTTAATGAATCAATCAGTTTTTACTCTCTTTCTATAAACATTACAGATATGTGAAAAGGAGATAATCTCTAAAAGAAATATTTTATTTTGAATCTGATTAAATGCGTAAAGAAAATTAATAAATTACCTTTACAGTATTTTTGAAACAACCAAGCTAGAAATTTATATTAAATATTTGATTTTGCAGTTTCAACTACTTCAGAGCAAGATAGGCCATTTTTGGTAAGTATACTTTACTTTTTGTCTGAACTAAGATTAACTTGATTTTCCATAAAGAAATATATTAAACTTTGATATCTGATGTCCTTCACATAACTAAGCAAGAAATAGTTATTCCCTAACATTGGTACTCCGTGATTTCTTGAAATACTTTTTTGATATATAAGAAATGCTATTGTGTTGTACATCTAGTTACAGTTTAGCATGACCCAGTAGTTAAAGGGCAAATTTTGGATCTGAGGTTCCATGGTTCATATCCTGTTACTACTAAAGGGATCATACTCTGCACTTTGGGACTAAGGGTGCATTATAGAATGACTGTGAAATCCAACTACTTGGTCTGAAAAGAATAGCGCAAGAAATGTCAATGAATGGTGTTGTTCATTAAATGCCTTTACTCTAGTCTACTAATTCAATAATAAAGATAGATAGATAGTGCAGATAGCCCTCATGTAGCTTTGTTCAAAATTCAAAATTATACTATTTTTGCCCTTGATGTTTTAGTTGTCAACTTAAAATTCTCCTTTCCTAGTTGCTAATTGGATGTTATTTAGCAGGTTTTCAACTGGATTTTTCTGGGAAAATGACAGAGGATTCCTAAATTTGTAGAGGAATAAAACAGTACAAACGTGATATATTTATTTGCACATAATTTTCTAAGTTGAACACAATAACTGATTAAATTTCATGTCCTCTCATTTATAAAATATTTATAAAAACAGAAGTTTATGTCATAATTATGAATCATCAACAACTCTTTAACCCTAAGTTCATAGGTGGGGGTCAAAGTTTACATGTCCTGAATTTATACAGAGTGCCATTCAACATGATATAATACAAATTGCAAATGATATGAAGGACAAAAGTCTTTTTATTCTTTACATGAACATCACCTTTCATTCCGACTTATCTGAGTCAGAGTGATGTTGGCATTTCACAAACATATCTCTAGTACAAAAAAAATGAGCAACAAATCTAATTTGTTGTGTACAACAGACTTTTACTGTTGTGTAAAAGCTTGTGACATTTTGTGAAGATAACTATAGTTAACATTACTTTTCCAATACTGATTCAATCCAATGTACTGACTCAGTGCACATTCAATTAAATAAATATTTCAAGTTAAGCTTTTCTCATGTTATTAATTTGTAGATTACAGAACTATAGATTTAGTTAACTGAATAAGAGTACAGATTTTTGAATGTCAATTTCACAGTTGATTCAAACTGTCACTCATAATTTCTTGTATAAACTTTTTCATAGTTAGGCTTAGGTAATAACATTAACAGATGAATTGGGTAAAAAAACATCATAAAATTTTAATATATAGTTTTAAATATAATAAGGAAAACTAATGTGAAAAATAGAAAACCATATAAAAACAATAATGTATGAGAAATTGGTAACACAACTTTATAAATCTGAGGTTTTAAACTGATTGTCAGCATAAAAGAACATTTTTAATTCAAGAATGTCAGCCATTTAATAATATTTACTCTATTTATATATATATATATATCTGTGTGTGTGTGTGTATATATATAAAAATATATGTATATGACAGAATAGGAAATTTTACAGTCACTGCCAGCTCCTATATCTCAAAGAAGTCTCCTTATTCATATCTTAATTTATTTTCCAAAACAAATTAATAAATAATGAAATAATATTTGTATTAAATTTCATATTCTATTTTGGTGCTACAACAAAGTTTGAGGTTATTTTCCCCCAGAGACAGATCTACCAATGGTGAAGTGGGAGGCAGTTCTACAATGAAGAACTCTGCCCCCACTCCCACCCCAGCAGCCTCCCATCTCAGATATAATCCTTTAAGATTTTTCAATTATCTACAATGTGACTCTCACCAACATAAAACTGTAAATTTGTTTCTGACCCCTCTCCCCTCCCAATAACTCTTTGGCCCTGTTATGTCTCTCAAATAAAATATCCTAGAAATCTACTGTTGTTCCCTGATATACTTTCAACTTTTGTTATCATACTCATGTTGGAAAATTTACTTTATTTTTTAGTTAAGTTCAGTGATTAATTACCTACTCAGGCCCATATAGATATATTTTCACTGATGAACATAATCATTAACCAAAGAAAATGAGGTAAAGAATAAAAACTAACTCATGTCAAGCTGTCTTATCACAACAATAAAACTTTGTGGTAGTTCAGATAATCTAGCTCTCAGTCACTCAGTTGCTGCATAAAATCATGGGCATAGGGTGATATTATTACAGATGAAATAAAAGAAAGAAAATATTGTTGAAAATAAAAATATAATGTTTTGTTAAGAGAAAACAGAAGAATGGCTTATTGAAATTCTGATTGCCTATTGTAACTGGACTATTGCTTTGGAAACTATAAAAAGTTAAACAAACTGTATCTAAAATTAAAGTATCTTAAATGAAATTTAACTTCAAAGTAACCTAAAATTAAAATAAAATGTGCATGATCAGCAGGTAAGAAAGAATATAGCAAAAGAAGGATTGAGTTTTGTCAATGAGTCTTGGTGCTCTCATTATATTAAACAAACTCTTCCTCAAAAATTGAAATGAATATCTCTTGGAAGTGACAAAACTGCATTCATGACACACATTCTTCCAGTAATTGATCAATCAGAAAAAGTGTACCAGAATGCAGAAATATATGCTCAATTTGACAGTTTAAAGATATCACCTGTACACAAAATCCATGAAACAGTACATATGTTCCTTGACTGGACAAGCTACAAAAAGTAACACCTTAGGCTTAATTAAACATACGATCTCAAATGTTGTTCCAAACCTGAACTTAAGAAAGTTAGAAATTGTATAGATAAGGCAATATACCATGAAAAAGTAAGTTATGTTGTGTTTGCATACTACAGCTCTCTTTCTTGTTTCAGGCTTATCCTTAAGTCAGCTACAATTTAACTCTGTTCATCATCGTGTGCCATCTTCCTCAGGAAGGGTGGCTGTCACAATCCTCCACTTGTCTGTTCTGTGCTTTTCTCACCAGGTCTTCATATTTTACTATCTCAGTCCACTCTTTAATGTTTGTTATCCACTCTGTTCTTGGTCTTCCCCTGTATCTTTTCCCTTTAATTTGACCCTCTAATAGGACCTGATGGATGTTGTCTCATCTCATCATATGGCCATAATATGCTACTTTTATCTTCTTGATGGTTGGTACAGCATATCTTTTCACACTCACCATACTGGGAACTTCTTCATTCATTACCTTGTCTATCCAGGATATTTTCCAGGCAAATTGGCCAGAGTAGAACTACTATTTGAATCCTTAAACAACACATTTCATCTGTTGTTCACTGGTGTTATCATGGGGAAGACTTGGACAGAGATAGGTTGTTTCATATCCATGAGGGGAGGGGGGCAGGAACTGGATGGTAGCCAGTCTGTATAAACTGTTGATGAAAAAGAAAATAAACTGTGGAGCTAAGCACACTGGAAAATTTGAACTGAATCATTCACTGTTCAAAAAAAGAGTGATGATTTCAACTGTAACACATCAAATAAAGCAATGAGATCCGACGGGTTAACCTATCCTGAGATGGGACAGAAGCGCAGGTTTCACTATAAGATGGTGAAGGTGAAACCAACATTTCAATTATACATTAAAGTTTCATGTACTATCAACTATCAGTATACAGATAGCTGAATGTGTGTTTCACATTTACTGTCTAAAATTGAGTATATTCTGCTATAGCAATCTGCATTCTTCTACACTGCACTAAAGCAATGCCTGGCTACCTATACGTTTGCTGACATATAGTACCTGAGTGCTGTCGTCCTTGTAGACAGATTGTGAGAACAGCACTCCACATGAGATTTTAGCCGAGTAACACAAGAAAATGAAACAAAAGTACAATTGCAGCCCTGTATCTAGCAGTCAACAATGGAATTGCTGCATCAAAACTCTTATGGAACATATTTTATATGGAATACAACATCACCTATATTGTTACCTGACCTGGAAACTATAAGAGTTGCTAATTTCTTTTCCTTGACCCTAGGGTTCTAAAACAGTGACCAGTGCTCTAGCTGCCTTTATTACTTTCACACCTATGTGTTTATGACTGAAAGGAAAACTCAGAACTTTAAACTAAGTTAAGCTCTATGCCTTTTGCCACATAGTATGAGAAAGTAGCTATTTCTTCAGTCTGGAAATATTCATAAGTTTCCAAACATTTACAGAAAAGTAAAACTGGTGTATCTAAGTTGTACTCATTTTCCATCTCTGTACACTAACGATTGAATTTGTCTATCCATGCAGACCTTGCCCTGTACAGAAGACACAGCTATGCAAATAACAAAGATTCACTCTATATTTCAAAAAAGATGTGGAAAAACTATTATTTATTTAAGTTGCTCTTTCTGTGTATTATTCTTCTATTCTCTCAGCCTTAGGTTTTCAAACTGACATGCATTTTGAAAATACTGTAATTTCAAAAGGTTTTTGCTATACCATAGTATGCATGTGCAAGTATGCCTACAACATACTAACACATAGATTTTGATTAGTAGGAGATTCAAACACAATTGAGCACTTTCATTGCAATTCTTATAAAAGTAGAAGTGTTTGCCATACCCTATTGCCATCTATAGGTATACATACAAAATATATGTAAACAATTCAGTACAGAACATATTTTCAATAGGATAAAAACAGCAAATAAATATTGCATTCTTTAATTAGTTTTTCTAGAGGAAAATCAAGGTAGTTTATTTACTACTGTGGAAGATGGAAACAATGCTTCACATTGTTGTCTGTCACTTTCTATTTTCAATGTACATGTATGACAATTTTCCACATATGAATTCACTCTTTCAGAATTTGCACACTTGGCCTTCATTTTATATGTACAACCATTTCACCATATGTAAGAATATTTCCTTCTTCTTTAAGAATGTCATATGTGTTTCATGTGTAAAATCAGAACAAAAGGTCTCCATGTATGTGTTGAAGGTATGTTCATTAAAACTTATGAATGTAGTATGTATTCATTTATTACTTAGTGTCAGTTGTGTTCTGGTATTGTAACTATTTTCAGCAGTTTGCCAGCCATTACATTCTAAAGTAAATATTTTCATGCACTATTTTGATAAATCAGGATTTAGTCAATAACATTAGATATATGAAAGATATTTACTCAACCGACCCATCAAACGCTGAGAATGATAGAATTAAATACATGTCTTTACCACACACAGTACCTTACACAACCTGGAAAACAACTAATTGTTATAATTTGGTCCTAGATCAATAGAAACCTTCTCTGGTACTCCAAAACAAATTGTTACTTGTTCAATCAATGTGTTGGTGCCAGTGTGAGCCAACATAGTGGCTATTGAATATGTTTCAGCCCAATAATGAAGTAATCAATATCCATCAGAAGGTAATGTATAGTCGGTCTGGTGATATCTAGCACTATTCTCTGATGCAGAACCTAAAACTTGCTGACAATTTACCCTGGTGATGATTCTTTCTCTAAACTGCACAAGAAGTGAAGGTTGGATGTAGTGTCTTCCAATATGTGTAGTGAGGGCTTCTGATTTTGGGTTTTAACTAACAAACACTGATAAAATACTCCCAATACAAAAAAAATGAAATTGGTGTTTTCCCAATAAACACTGAAAATGTTTATTCAGTTGACTTTACATTAACATCCCCACTTTCTTGAGTAACTGTGTTTGCAAAATTTAACCCTTTCCTTATGGGCATGTCTATTATTAGTAAGTTTTATAATTTCATGTAAAATAGCAGCTGCTCTTATAAATCTTTAACATAAATAGAACTATGTTTTGCATCTGTTATTTAGAATTTGGACTTCAAACAGAAAACCTCTCCCATTCAGGAAAGAAAGACTCTCTGCAATTCAGTGCTGTCAGCTCAGTCTATATTGTACAGTGAAATTGTACTCCTACAATGTTCTGATCCAACATGTAATCATACCTTTCAGTTTGCTAAAGTTCAGAATCCATTTCAATTACATACTAGAGCAGTAAATTAACAGCATTACAAATAGTGGCAAAAGAGTTTAAGGAATTCCACTACCATAAGTAGTTCTTTCTTCAACATACAAAAACACTGTTTGTCAAATGTGAATGTTAGGGCTTGTATGTGTTATAACATACAAAAAAAAAAAATCAACCGGTGTTTTTTCCAATAAACAGTGTAAATGGTTATTCAGTTTACTTTACATTAATGTTCCCACTTTCTCGAGTCACCTTTCAACCTTCCTCACCACAAACTCCCACCTGAAGTCCATAACCCTGATGTACCTCCTTTCTTTGGTACAATAATCGTTGTGGACAACAATACACTTTCTCAAAGCTGAATGATTCAATCCTTCAGCATCCAATCAATCTCAGTACTGGATATATGTCTAGTACTCCAAGAAAACCTGTATAGCAGTTACACTACACGATGCATGTATTTGGTAGCCGTATGATACTGTGTAACATTTGTTCATCTCAGCCAAATATCTGTTTCTGAGAAATAAATTAATGAAATTGGTCAGTAACCTTTTGAGCATATTCTGCTTTTGAAATTTAGACTATCTGTAATTTTTGATAAGTTATATTGCCCTTCATATATATATGTTGGTGTGGTGTAGTCAAAGTAACAATGGATGAACTACTACTTTCAGTTACTTATCTTTCATGTAACCTACAATCACTCCATGTGGTATCTCTACTGGTTTGGTGCCATAATTACAAATAATAAATGGATTATATTATGCATTCAGAGATATAACTATTTGAACAAGTATAGCTTCATTTTTAGAGAGAAAACAATGTGTTTCAGGTGTTGCTTTAACCACAGCATTAGTTGGTGGTCCAACTTGAGATTGTTTTTGTAGTTCACCACAACATTCTATTTTCTGTTACATGGAATTGTAATGGCATCATTTAAATACATTCATGCAATCCATGGTTATTGTGCATACTTTTATAGTTCCACAAAAGAGTTGCATTTTACTTGGTATACTAGATATACTATCAAATAACATCTGTAGGTTATCTAAACCTCAAATGTCAACAGAGATGCACAGTTAAGCTTTTCCATTCACTGCAAGCTGATCACTGTTTGCAAGTGAAATGTGTGTTTACTGGCCAGAGTTGTGGTTTACACCATGAGATCAAGTACAGTTTTAGCAAAATCTGTATCAACTAATAACTACCTACAAGCACAATGACCCTTACTTGGGACTATAAATGTTCTACCATCCACCACATGTGAAGAAAGGAACAGAGGACTGTTTTCTTATAGATCAATAGTCAGACCTGATCTGGAGCCCATTAGGCTAGATTATCAAATTTGAGAATGTTTCTGCCTGTCTTCTCTCTTGGACCTGTTGTTGATTGTTTGATCTATTCTGAGGGCACTTGGGCTCCTGTCCAGGCACAGGGAAGAACATGTATGCTATAAAGAAATGACCAACTTGTCCACAGCTTTCATGAACATTTCTTCTCTCATTCTGTGGATCAAGATACATCTCCGCCTGCATTATTATGCTCGTGACACTTTTGCTACTTATGTGGCAGTCACTCTGGTCTAACTGAGCTACTTTACAGTGCCTGTGGATATGGAACTATCAGTTGTGGGTTATATAATGAGGGAACAGCACATTTGGGTGTTGTGTTGATCAATGTTACAGTTTTGTAATTCATTGCTTCAATTAAAGATATAATGTCTGTAACACCCAAGTTATATTGCATAGGCTCTCTAGGGATTTCTTCCATTAACTTATTGGTCAGCTGCTGCTGTGCTGGGGTATGCTTTTTCATATAAGCATCACATTTCATTAGCATATACAACTAAGATTTTATAAGCCTTGAATTCTGCCCAATAGAAGACTCAGTTATCTACCATGTTGAATTGCTGATGCAGCTATAGGACCATGGCTTCCCAGCTGCAAAGTTGGTTAGGCTGCAAGTAATTCACAGTATCTGGTGCTGAACCGTTCAAACTAAGTAGCTGATGGTGCTTCGTTTGTTCCTGGGTTCAGGAATTCCATGTGTCTGCCTGGCAAAATCACTTAGGGAAGCAGTCTAACTCTTCCCTCACTGAATCTTTAAAAGATGGAAATATGTTTCATCTCACTTCTTCCTGCCAGTTGTAGCAAGGCCAACCTTTCAGTATTCCTTTGAAATGACTATGGAACTGGTGTTGGCATGGGCATCAACCCCTCTGTAGTTGTTGGAATTCTCACAATCTGCCAAATGTTAAAATCTTGCTCATGCTTGCTGCAAACAACATGTCATAACACCGTCTCTCTCTCTGCCTGAACCACACAAACATGAAGTTTAGGTTGGTGCAAAGCATCAATGCTCCTCATGATGAGAAAGATCTTGGTTTATTCAGGGTACATTACATGTAGGCCATAAAGATCAGTTATTTACTTATCATGATTGTTGCCACATCAGTGGAAGACAGGTTGAGGCAGGTTGGCAGACTTAAAACAAACATTAATGGAGAAAAGCTAAGCAAAGCTGAGGGATGCAAACACAGGAACCCCAATTAACTCAGAGAAGTTCTCTATTCTGAGTGCTCCCCTTAACTACAGTGAGCTGAACCATGACCTGGTTCATCAGAAACCACAGACAAAATTGTTTATTTCAAGCCAATCTGTTTAGCTTGAAGGTGCAGGTGAAAAAATACTCTGAAATCATGGCTGACCATGATTTTATTGAGATAAAATGGATGGTCTCTAAAACAAGCTGTAAAGATCACATTCAGAACTGGACAGCAATGAGAATGCAGAGGTATTTCTTTTTATAAAATTCCATGAGAAGAACAATAGAGAAAATAATCTGGAAGTATGAAAGACACAAACCCACTACTACTTCTGAAATTATTAAATGCTGGTTGATCGTACAAAATTTGTTTGATCAAGGTAATATTTGGTAAGTTAGGTTAAACCAACTTGTAGTCACTCAACTTCTCCAAAAACAAGAAATTTGTAGGTTTATTGTGTAGAAGAAGAGAGGTATAGTGATTTATTGCAGGTGAAATGAAAGAGACAAGACATGGTGCTGAAGCAAAAATAAAATGCTTTGTTGAGTTTGAAACAGAGGAATGTTTGATTGAAACTTTGATTTTTTATAATAGTAGGACTATTTCCTTAGAGAGTGAGGAAAATGAAATAGACTAGAATTAAAGTAGATTAAAGCAAATGTAACTTGAAACTAATATGAAGTTAAAATAAAATGTAAATGATTATCAGATGCGAAAGAGTATAGCAAAAGAAGTACAGGACTTCATCAATGGATCTTGGTGCTCTTTCTCTCAGTAGGAACCAACATCCTGAAAGTTTGCAATGAATCTCTGTTGAGGGCACAACTGCATTCAAATACACATTTGCTCTGTAACTGACCAATCAGAAAAAAAGGACACTGGAATGTGGAAGTATCTCCCTGTATGTGACAGTCACAAGGAATCCCCTCATACATAAGGAAATGTAGGACACAATGTAACTATTTCAAGAAATAGAAATCAAGTTCTTTGACCACTCAAGCTACAAATAATGCTGGATTTAACACATGTTCTGATCTCAACTGGATTTATGATGCTCCAAAAATAAATTTTAAAGATAAGAAATGTGTAATATAGAAGAGTAAGGTCTGTAACATTTGAATAATACAAAGCTTAACTGAGTTGAAGTATTCACACTTTTTAACAAGAAACATTGCACTAAGATTGCATTACATTGCATTGAGTTTTACTATATCATTAGAGATTGGATATTGTTCCAAAAAGGGTTTGTTTGTACACTTGAAAAATGAAAACATACTGAATTTACACTACATTCTTGATATTTGTTTGTACAATTCAATGCACCTTTATCACTCTTTGTGCATTCGGTAAAGCCATTCAACATTACATCCTACATTATTAGGCTTCTAAATCATCTTGGAGTTCCCCCAGTGATTTCCTTTCACTTCTACCACAAGTGGCTTGGTGTATAGTTTGAGTCTCCTTAATGCAAAGTCATGGTCTGCACTTTGAGTTCATATGTGCATTGTAAGGGTGACATTTATATCCCTTTATTCAATTAGAGTAGCTGGCAGTGAGTGTTGTTGACTAGCTGCTTTTTCTTTGGTTTATCAGTTCAAAATGAGGAACAGCTATTGCATATAGCCTTGTGTGCATATCCAAAACAAAGAAAGCATCAAGAGTAAACATATTGTTAAGCTATTAAGTTAAGCTTAGTTTTACTTGGTTTGTAAGTATATAAGTAAAACATAACAATATCTACCAAAAATTACAAAACTGAAATTAATTTGTTGTGTTTTTATCTAACAGAACCACAGTAACAGTGGGTATGCTGGATTTCTCCATTCATCGTACAGCCCTCAAATGCAATGTTCACTGCCCAATGTAAACCTGCATCTGTTCAATGAGCCACCACGGGTATGGTTATTGTTTAGATGGAAGAAAATTTAACATTTAAAAATTTATTCCTTTAAAAAATACCATATCCAGTAATTAACATACAGTATACAGCATATCATACTATGGAAATAAATACTTAGTTTTGAACTCCTCATGGGTGGTTGTGAACTAGTACATTTAATCAATAGGATACTTTTTTGGGAAGTAATGTACTTATCTATTAGGATATTTATGTGTAATAATGTACTTATCTATTAGGATATTTATGTGTAATAATGTACTTATCTATTAGGATATTTATGTGTAATAATGTACTTATCCATTAGGATATTTATGT
>NW_013669133.1:97869-100185 GCF_000517525.1 Limulus polyphemus
TATGTATATATATGATCCATTAGGATATTTATGTGTAATGTACTAATCATTAGGATATTTATGTGTAATGTACTAATCCATTAGGATATTTATGTGTATAATGTACTTATCCATTAGGATATTTATGTATGATAATTACTTATCCATTAGGATATTTATGTATGATAATTACTTATCCATTAGGATATTTATGTATGATAATTACTTATCCATTAGGATATTTATGTGTAATAATGTACTTATCCATTGGGATATTTATATGTAATAATTTACTTATCCATTGGGATATTTATGTGTAATAATGTACTTATCCATTAGGATATTTATGTGTAATAACATACTTATCTATTAGATATTTATGTGTAATGTACTTATCCATTAGGATATTTATGTGTAATAATGTACTTATCTATTAGGATATTTATGTGTAATAATGTACTGATTCATTAGGATATTTATGTGTAATAATGTACTTATCCATTAGGATATTTATGTGTAATAATGTACTTATCCATTAGGATATTTATGTGTAACAATGTACTTATCCATTAGGATATTTATGTGTAATAATGTACTGATCCATTAGGATATTTATGTGCAATGTACTCATCTATTGGGATGTTCATGTGAAAATTATTCACCCTCTAGAATGTGCATGTATAGTACAATCAAACTTTGGATTTGCATGTATAATGTAATCAACCTTTAGGATGTGTATTTGTGATGTGTTAAACCTGTGGAATGTACATGTGTAATGTACTTACTGTGTAGGATGTGTATGTACAATGTATTAATCCTCTAGGATGTATAAAGTATTTGACCATAGGAGAGTGTAAGAGATACTAATGTAAATGAGATGCAACATATTGTGTAAGTGGTGATTTATTTCGATGATAGGTGTACCAAATATGTGAGACCTAAAGGGGTCTAAAATATTGTGTTATTGGAGCATTATAGGTATTTACTTGAGTTGTATGGTGGGATATAACAGATGTACTCTTTCAGTAGGAATTTCCATAACAATTAGTCAATTTCCATAACACAGAAGTTTCTTTAAGATTTAATATAGTCAGTAAATAGGTTTGATATGAGAGCTAGATAATGCATTTACCTTAAGTGTACTATTTTATTCCATAATGTAATTACTTCTCAGTTTTTTTTAATATTGACACCACTCAATCATTAAAAACAAAATTAAGAAATGGTTATTGCTTAATCTCTCACAACCATAACATCGAAGCAAGGAAATTTAATATCACTTGTTGATATGACTTTCTAACTGTCTTTTCAGCTTTATCCCTATCATTTGCTGATAACATCAAACTATCGTCTCCCTCCTGATGTTGATCGATGCCATTTAGAAGTAAGCTAAGCCTTTTTCATACTTACGGATATTTACTGTAAAATTTCAAATGTTCTTACTTGATTAAATTTATTTGCTTTTATACAGATTGATACTATTTACAATTTCAATGGACACTTAGATTTTACTAAAGAAGGCACAAATTAGTAGCCATAAGTGATGACATCAAGGAAAATTTAAAAGTGCTACATTTATTGTTGATTTTCTGAAAGCATGAAAAAGTTTATGCATTATCAGAATAATAACTTCTATAATGTTTTATGTTCCATTTTGGTTCCAATTTACTAAAAAGTTTGGGTTATCTAGGGTGTGATTTTACCACGTGTCCTTGAAATTCCATTTTATTCCTTTTTTTTCTCCAAAAATATTGATCCTGAGATTCATCAATATGAATTTAAGAAATTCCTGATGGTGGGTGTCAGCAATGATTCACTTATTCCATTCTTTCAAAATCATCTGCATACCATTTGAAAGACTTGGTTGACAAGAGGGCATTTCTTGTTTCTTTTCTTGTTCTTGTATTGCCGCCATCAAGTCTGCTAAGCTGTAGTTTGATTTTCCGCCTCTCGTTTCCATTTTTGTTTTTGTTCCACTCTCTGACACCAATTTGTTACGCCTCCAGTCGTTAGTTAATTTTCCGTAAATTCGTTCCGACGAAACTTTAGCGACACAAGTCCTTTCTTAAATACAACTGGTTTATTAGTTCTGAATATAACTTTACGATACACTTAATTTCAACATTCACTCTATAACAACGCATTGTCTCACGTGGCCAACAATATTTTGTCCGCATACATTCAATTACTCATTACCTCTGTTGTCCCGTAACATTGTGACCATCTTATATATACCAGACTAACACATATCTAGTAAGAAGAGAGACAACAGCAGTTGCAAGAAAACATGCAACAGTGGCAGCTTGAACAACAAAATAAACAAGAAGAGAAATTACA
>NW_013669133.1:101153-114455 GCF_000517525.1 Limulus polyphemus
TCCAGGACATATCAGTTGGGACGAAGTGGACAACAGAACAAATGACGCTGCTGAAGAAGTGTCACCTGAAAAAGCCACTGTCGAAGAAGAAACTCTACTCAGTTTTGAAAAGGGGAAACGGTGAAGCTCTTGATGAAGTTACTACCACTGATGTGACTGTTATCGACAATAGAACATTTCCTGATGAAGCAGATGAACCCCATATGAAGCAGAAGCTAACGAGACAGAGACCAGTACGGAAGAAGATACGTCCCGTAAAATTAAGAGACTTTGTTGAATTGTAATTTTGTGTTTGTAATTCTGTACATTTAATTAAGTTATTGTTAATTGTTATTGGTTTATTGTAAGTGGCTATTGTTTGGGACGAACAATACCAAGGAGGGGGCAGTGTTGCGTCAGCGAGGTCACGTGACTAGTATCACGCCACCCGTTTTCTAGAAATATCCTGTTCCATCAAGAATGCCCTAGCATTTACTAGATATGTGTTAGTCTGGTATATATAAGATGGTCACAACGTTACGGGACAACAGAGGTAATGAGTAATTGAATGTATGAGGACAAAATATTGTTGGCCACGTGAGACATAGTGTTGTTATAGAGCGACTGTTGAAATTAAGTGTATCGTAAAGTTATATTCAGAAAGAATAAACCAGTTGTATTTAAGAAAGGACTTGTGTCGCTAAAGTTTCGTCGGAACGAATTTACGGAAAATTAACTAACGACTGGAGGTGTAACACTATCAAATGTCTTGAATATTATATTTTGACGATGTTTCAAGGTACACACGTTCCTTTTTCAGGTTAATGGGATAGAAAATGGATAGCTTTATGAACACAACGTGTAGAGCCCCAGGGCCAGTGGTTGGCACAGTGTGGAATCTCAGAGCCACTGGCTTACATAATATGGAATCCCAGAACCATTAAGTGGCACTGTATGAAATCTGAGAACTGCTGGCTAGAATAATGTAGAATCATAGAGCCACTAACTGGCATAACGTGGAATTTCAGAGCCATTGATTGGCACACACTGGAAACCCAAAGCCACTAGTTTACACAATATGGAATTCCAGAGCTATCAATGGTACAGTATGGAAAATCAGAGCCACTGACTGACGCAATGTGAAATTTCAAAGCCACTGGCCAACACAGTGTAGAATTCAAGAACCCATTGATTGGCTCAATGGGGAATTCCACAATTACTGTCTGGAGTACCATTTTCTTATAACTTTTATTATTTATAATATATTTTGCAAATAATATTCCAATTTTTTAAAATCTGAAATGCTATGAAATTAAGACACTGGTATCTCAGAAGACGGAATACAGAAAATGGTATCATGGAATCTCACTCTGATAAAGTTTGGTTGGTAAGTAATTCCCAAAGCTACCATGTCTGAAATTAAGGATGAACAGACGTTCAAACACTATCGTAATTATGTGTGACGTAAGGTGGAATGTTAGAACTCAAGAAACACATTATCACAGTTTTAAAACTCTAAAATGCCCTAATTAATGCCCTATTAGCGTTTATTGCATCTGCCAGAAAAATATCAGATGTGTCACATATAGTAAAGATTGATTGCAAGGGTTAATCTCAAAAGTTTGTAACAATGAATGTGCGGAATCTACCTCCATTCCCGAAAACAACAACAACTATTACTGCCTTGTTTATTGGCATTTTTTAATTTTGATGCATATATAAAATTAAATGATTTACGTTGTTGTATTTTTCAGCGCCACCTATCCAGTGAAGAATTTCAGCGTATTTTCAACATGGGTCGTCTCCAGTTCTATCGCCTGCCTGAATGGCGAAGGAAAGACATGAAGCAAAGAGCTATGTTATATTAGGAACATAGCTTATGCTAGAGATCCACCAGGAAAAGAATGATAGAATTATGAAATCCTCCATTACTGATGTAGTCACTGATTCTTATTTTCCTTTGTGACGTTATTTTATGTAAATAATTTGAATTATATCTACCTGGAACTCGAAAAAATACTTTGTAGGCCACATAGCCTTATATATATATTTTGTATTTATATTTCTAGATCAGATTTCTGTTTATACCTGAATGACCCTAAATCTCATTATCTTTTTTTTTGCAAATAATTTTAATACAAAAGATTGAATTTTTTACGCCTCAGTATTTACATTTAATCGTGCATAATGAAAGGCTTAAGGCAAAGTTTAGTCTATATTTCTATTGTTTTAATGTATTGATAAATTAAATACTTTTGAATTTTTTTTTAATTTTGGAAAATGTTTAAATTTTTATACAGTGTCGTTATTAAAGTGTAAGGTCTACAGAAGAAATTTAGACTATAAGATATCAGAAAAACTTGCTGCATGAACTTGTGGTTTTTGTCACGTTGACAAAAGTGATACGTTTTATAGCATGTATCCTTCATATAGTGGAATTAGAATTTCGTATTCAATGTTTGGCACACACGTCTCTACAATTAAGCAGAATCAATAAAAACTTACCAACCCTTTATCACTGTAGTTAATATTATGCTCAATAGATGACGAAACGTATTTAGGCGCTAGTAACTTGTTATCCCAGGCATTACACTGACTTCGTGTCTGTAATAAGAAATATTTGTGTTTATTACATCGTATTCAAGTATGTTTTCGTCAGGTATGTAATAGATGAGAACAAATTCAATTTATTTAATATGGTTTGACAAATCGCGAAATCTGGTGTGATAGTTTGAAAACCAATATTTTATAGTTATTTCCTTGTTGGTACGGTTATTTTGAAATAAAATATGATGCATTTTTATTTTTTTATTGATTACTTGATTAAGTGTAATTGTAGTTGTTGTTATGTGTATTGCGTGATGATATAATTTGATTCAAATGTGTATTTTTATAGAGTAAAGAGATAGTGGATTTGATAATGTATGTTTAGACATTTCTTGCATTGCTTTATGTCGATGGAATTATTCAATGCTATATTTTGACAGTTCGTTTAACTAGCTAAATTTAAAAAATAAAAACTCATTGATTGGCGCTAAAATAACTAAAAACATATTAACACTTTATTGATAATAATGATTAGTAACGAAAAAACATTGTCCATAGTTACACTACAGCCGATACTGACTTCAAATCCGAGAGATCTATGTTATTTATATGACATCTAGTAGGAAAAAGCAGTTATAGTATCATTAATGGTATTTAATATATTCACTGCATAAAATGTTTATGTGGAGGTATGGGAGTTACTAGATTATTGTTTTCTCGTTGTTAGTAACCTACCTGATTACCTAAGTCTACTTATTAATTAGTAACGTTTTTGTTATGACTAGATACTAATTACTAACTAGTTTTATCTTACTAACCATGAGAGCAATTATTATTCGATCGCTACAACTTTCAGTAGATACGAAGGTGAGCTTCTGAGGCGAGTGATAATCACAATAGAAGAATCGGTATCTTAAAATTACCTAGTATATCTGCTTGTAATAAAATCAATTTAAATGGATTAATTTGTCACCGTGGAGTGAACTGACACCTTTTTAGTCACCAGGAAATATCCAGAACATACCACATTGAGGTCAGACTATGGAGACTGAAAGAGTCGTTGATGCTGTCTAGTGATAATTGTAATTTTAAGAATATAGGGTACTCACGCTTACCAATAGTCATTGTTTTGGCGCTAAGAAACCGACCTACATGAAAATTTCACGGTATCAAGCTAATATAGGAAGAAAATTTATTATTTTTTAAATGTTCATTAAAGTTTTATATTTCCTAGAAATAGATACCGTTTTCTTTGGCAAACAAAAGTTAGTGTTATGTATTTTAGCAACACTGAATGGCAATGAAAACGTGTATCCTTGCTGTGAGAGCGGTGTTTGCTCCTCTGGATATGAATGATTAATGTTGCAACCACGTTTCTCCCTAGAAACCTGCAGATATAAATGTGGAACTAGTGGGGTTTTTTAAATCTCAAAACACATTTTGTTGTGTGTAACAGATACTGTTTTTTTATAATAATAATAATAATATGTAAATTGTATTTTCTGGACACTCATTTAAATTATAGAGAAGCTGAGCGAATTTTTTTAATTTTGTCTTGCAAAGAGCATGTGAAACTTGGTTTCATTTACTAAAATAGGCAAATGTAAGTTTTCTCAGACAAAAAGATAAATTATTGCTTGAGATAATGTGTTCTGCAAAATTAGTTTTACAACATGTTTATGTATTTTATGAAAATCTTAAATTTTAGCAGAGCCATCTTTAAATACTGCAGTAAAACTTTCAAACAAAAATACGCGTTTTTGGTATCTTGTATTTTGGTTAATATTTTATAAAGGTTAATATTATTTTCTGCGGAATATATTCTTAATTGTTCAATATTTTATAAGTATGTTGTCAGTCATCGCCAATTTATTATTTTTAAATATATGTGTTCACAACTATAACTAAATGTGGCAAGTGGCGACATTTAGTGGGGCTTGACTTAAGCTTTACTACTATTTGAAATACAATGAATATCTCTGTTTTTTAGTGGTTTGTGATTGACACGAGCTACGTTTCACCCGAAAAAATTCGTGTTTTCAAAGGTAGTAGGCACGAAGGACCATCTCATTATAATTTTTATCACATCGCTGTTTTAAAAAATGGGTAGTCGTTTTTGTACTTGTAGTATAAGTATTTTTTGCTTACTGGAGCTTTTTGTGACAGTGAGAAAAAGTATTGTAGACGATATGAATACGCTTAATGATGTTTTCTTTTAATACAAAATGTGCACATGTGTATTAGGTTTTCAAATCAAATAAAAACATTTTACCCTCATGGTGCTTGAATTACTGTCAACTATCCCAAAGACTGTGTGTGTACGATTGATAAATACATCTGACTAGAATAGTGAGTTTTAAATACCTTTAATTGCTTGTTTGTTTCAAAATTTTGCGCTACATTACAAAAGGGTAATCTGTGCATAACAGGGTTTGCAGTCTATACCGTTACTGGTTTATAGCACATCACATGTTGAGAATAATATCTGTTATCATATGTCCCATCTTCGGAGTTTCGCTTTTCACAGAATTATAAATGTTTGATGTGGTACTTTTGAGTTCATACTTCAGATGATAAGCGAATCTCACCATGAACTATGGGAAACTGGTGACTCCCACGCTCTGGAAGAGAACATGAATGTGCCTACGTGACTGATTGCACGTTAGGTAGGTGCGTGCGTGATTAACCGTTAACATGCGGACAAATCAAACTGCGCATGTCACGACGTTTTAGTAAGTTACCTGCAAAATGTAATTAAACAACTTAATTATCATGGTATGCGAACAAACTTGACATCAAACCATATATAATAAATCAAAATTTAATATTATATAAGCTTTACATTCTTAATTATATAATGAAATATTTAAAAACAACCTCAAATTCCCCTAGTGTGAGAATTTCGATATTTGTTCTTGAGCAGTCTCCTCTTCTGGATATTTTTGTTCACCGCCTAGAAAACTACGAAATGTAATGTAAAATATTATCTATAATTTCGTCATCAATACTCTGAAGCTATATTTTTATATTCTTCAGTTTTATGGGGCTAAAAAGCAATCACTGAAAATTCAGAAACCACTTTCCACGCCTACCTCTGGCATGCAGTAATTTATAATTTGCCCATAGATTTCTCTGGAGCTGACTCCCATAACATTTATAACAAATAGAAATTTCAACTGATTCATTGCCATAGTCATCATACCATGTGGACTTACAGATAATTTACAATTTGTTTTGATGTGGAAAAAAATTCCCACGAGAACACACTGGGAAGAATAGTAGAATTTCTAACTGCTCAAGTCACATGATTAGAGATGCTCGAGTACCAGCAACCTGGTACCACCGGTACTAATGCATAATCATCCCTAACTTTGAGCTGATAGACAACTAGTCAACAACACCCACTTCCAACTCTTTGTCTCATTGACAAGTGGGATTTCACTCTCACTCTAATAGTATATCCACAGCTCTAACGTGCGGAGAACGTTTTGCAACAACGAATTGCTAACCATGAATCCTCGGATCCACAGTCCGGCCACGTTTATTACAAGACCATGTCCAGCCCGCTCTTAATGGAAAGTAAAATAATAAACAATGTGTCGGAGACATTTATTTTCACCCTCCACGGTTGCGTAAGTGAAAGAGTTTAATTGGCATGTAAAGCATCGTTTCATTAAATTATATTTGTATTTTGGATCAAGAACGAAGATCACAAATATTTTGATTATGTTTAGACTCTGTACAACGTGTTAGGCTTGTTTATCTATTTCCAATGATCATCGCCCCTAATATTATTCACCTTATAATGCCAATCAATTGTGGTTTAAAAAAAATCTACAATACGTATTTTTTGCTATATATTAGTTGGTTTAACGTTGGGAGATGTAGCTTTTGTATGTGTTATTCGTTTCTTTGTTATTAAGCATAGAGCTACACAATGGACTACCTGTACTGTGCCAATTGAGGGTATCAAAACCAGGTAATTTAGGGTTCTAAACTCAAAGACTTTGTGCTGAGCTACGAGGGGTGCTTTTTCAACTTGTTATATTACACGTTTTTATGAAGAGTTAATATTTAGTTTCAAGAATTCGGACAGTTATTACCGAGCAGACTGAAGTAACCTCTGTGTTATTCAAGCCAGGATTTACAGGTGGCAAAGCCAAATATATAAATATCAAGTCGTAATCTTACAGGTGGAAGAGCCAAAGACGCAAATATGAAGCCAAGATATTACAGATGGAGGTGACATAGATACAGATATAAAGACGGGATCATACAGGTGGAGAAGCTAGAGATACAAATACGAAGTCAGAATATTACAGGTGGAGAAGCTAGAGATACAAATACGAAGTCAGAATATTACAGGTGGAGAAGCCAAAGATATACATGTGAAGTCAGAATTACATTGATTAAAACTATATGTGGATTTGAACCTGAATATAAAACAAAAATATCTCAGAACAAAAGTAGATGTTAAAGTGATGAAAAGGCTACACAAACATCATAAACTGTTGTTTCATGCTAGTTTTCGAACTACAAAAGTGCGAAAGTAATTTAATATATATGTATATTTATAAAATAACACCGTATATCAGGATTTGATACAAAAAAATATTAGTCCTAAGACTTTGAGAACTGTCAAGGAATTTTTAGTTTTTTTGGCATATATTCTATTTCAACATTTGGTAGTTTCGATTGCTGAATAAAAAGTGCGTTTACTATGGTCTCTTAGTTGGTATTCTATCTCAGTTGATGAAGCGTATCTGTACTTATGACAAACTACCAAGGATGCCCGCCGCCGTTCTTAATGTTGATTTACTGACCAGAAGGAAGGCAGCTGTGTCACAGGGCCATCCCGCTCCATCTTGGTAAAACATTACCCTAGCATGCAAAAGGACTCGGGTTCGACACTGAACCGAAGAAATACAAAAAAAAAGGATAGTTGGGTTAACAAAAAAAAATATTGATCTACTGCAATTTGGGACCCCTCCCGTGCTTCAGGGAGGGCATGGCCCCGAAATGACCTCCCAGTGCCCATAGCTAGTACTGAATCCCGAATTTTAGCGCTACAAACTGTAAAGTACTAGTCGTTAAACCAAATTCCAGCTTTATAGCACTACTCGTTATAGCAACTCCCAGCTCTGAAACACTACTTGCTAAACTAACTTCCAGCTGTATACTACTCGTTAAACCAACCCCAGTTGATAAATCCATTCCCAGCTATATAGTACAATTCGTTAAACCAACTCCAAACTGCTATATACTAGTCAACTTCAGGCTGAAAATTACTCTTCGTTAAAGCAATTTTCAGCTGTATAGTACTACAAATTAAAACAACTTCCAACCATATACCACTACTCTTTCCATCAACTTCCAGCTGTATAGTACAACTCGTTAAGTCTACTCCAACTTTGTACAGTACTACTCATTAAATCAACTCCGTGCTGTATAGTAGTACTATACTCTTATAAACCAACTTCCAGCTGAATAGTACAGATTGTTAAACCAACGCCAAAGTGTATAGTTTCACTCATTAAACTAACTCCCACAGCTGGGACTTGGTTTAACCAGTATTACTTCAAAGCTAGAAATTGGTTTAACGTGTAGGTATACAGCTGGAAACTCGTTTAACGTGTAGGTATACAGCTGGAAATTGGTTTAAGGAGTAGTTTGTTTTTTTGAATTTTGCGAAAAGGAGTAGTACTATAAAGCTGGGACATGGTTTGACCAGTATTCTTTAAAGCTGGAAGTTGGTTTATCAAGTATTACTATACATGTGGGAGTTGGTCTAACGAATGGTACTATACAGCCTTAGTACCATTCGTTAAGCCAACTTCTAGCTGTATATTACTACTCATTAAAACATGTCTCAATTGTATTGCACTATTCGTTAAAACATCTCTCAACTGTTAAGCAATTCTAAACTCTAAGATAGTACTACTCGCTAAACAAACTTCCAATTGTATAGCACTATTCGTTAAACCGACTCCCGGTTGTATAGTACTATTCTTTGAACCAATTTCTAGATGTATAGTACAAATCGTTAAACCAACCCAGCTGTATAGTACTGGTCGCTAACCCAATTTCCAGCTGTGCAGTACATCTCGTTAAAGCACTTACAAACTGTAAACTACTAGTTTTAAACCAATTTCAGGCTGTAAAATACTGCTTGTTAAACCAACTCCTGGATGTATAGTACCACTCAACCGACTTCCAGCTGTATAATAATACTTGTATATTACCAGTCGTTAAAGCAAATCCCAAATGTTAACTTTTTGTTGTTGTTGTTATAGCAATGCCACAACAGGTTATCTGCTGTATTCACCGAGGGTAATCGAACCCCTGAGTTTAGCGTTGTAAATCCGAAGACTTACCATTGTCCCACCAGGGGACACTGTAACTGCGCTAAGGTGTTAATGACTAATAAGCATTCTTATAGTTTACTACACAAACTATATACACACTATTTTTAAAGTACATCACGGTTGATTTAGTGGATAAAATGCCAGTAATTAACATAGAATTTGCCAGAAAACAAAATGAAATAACAGCGAGAATTTACTCTAAAAAAACGAACTGTGTTTTCTATGCTGTTTTGTGACAAGAAAGAAAAATAATAAGCATATTTTTTAATATAAACGTAACACAATTCTATATTAGAAACTGGGTTCGTTTCAACATACTCAATGAGGATAAAGAAGAAATTTATTATTGTGACAATTACCATAATCGTATAGGTAATCGAGTATAGAAGACTGCTTCTGTTGATGTTGTTTAATGGTTATGATAACATTATTAAAGCATCCACATTGAAGCTTTGTGCACGGATAAATATGGAAACAAGAAACTACTTACGTTTTGTAACTGACCCATTTTTCTCACTCCTGATCCCTTGGTAGCAAGATGTATTCATGTGTGACGTCACAATAATTCATGAGATGCCATTACGTTACTTTAGTAACAATTGATATTGTTGCGTCAGCGAGGTCACGTGACTAGTATCACGCCACCTCTTTCTAGAAATATCCTGTTCCTTCGTGAATGCCATATCATTTACTAGATATGTATTAGTCTGGTATATATAAGACGGTCACAACGTGACTCAACGAACTTCTCACGTGCTCGACTTTAACAATACTCAGTTCAATTACACATTCTCTGACTACAGTTCAATTACTCATTGCCCCGAATTATAGCGGTTGTTATAGCGCGACTGTTGTAATTAAGTGTATCGCCAAGTTATATTCAGAAAGAATAAATCAGTTTTATTTAAGAAAGGACTTGTGTCGCTAAAGTTTCGTCGGAAAGAGTTTACTGAAAATTAACTAACGAACGGAGGCGTAACAATATTATTGTAATTTTGTAATTCAAACGTGTTAAGAAATAAACAGATAATGAGGTTTTGATATTAAAAATGAATTTGGGTGATATTTCTACTTCATAAGGACACATTAAAAATCATTCCCAATAACCCTATCGTCACTATATTATATTACATATTACTCGGTAGTATTTCTGTGGGCTTATAACATTAAAAAAATGGGTTTCAATACTCGCAGTTGGTAGAGTACAGATAGCCAAACGTATAGTTTGCGCTTAACTACAAACCAACTACCTAATTCCCTAACCAATAACATAGGCCTACGATAGTTTTATTTTCTTGGACTTTTTACATGTTCTACAATAATTCCTGTTCACTGAATCCGAAAATGATATCCATTTTTCTCCATTACGTGCAAATTTTCCACAAAACGTCATATGTACTTTTACACAAGTGAATCATTTTCATTAAAATCGGTTCACATTTTGTTATGCTTAAAATGTTGACAACTACTGGCTATATATTTCTCTTATCGATCGTTCTAGAACCCAAACATAACAATAAAAAATGTCCATTGTGGTAAACGAAATAATAATTTGATCTAAGTAAGAGGTTTTTTTCTTCTTCCCGATTCGTAAAATATCCTTACTTGATAGAAAAAATAATAATATTATTTTCGAAATCTGCGAAGCTGAATTATGGAAAATCAGTTATTAAATTTAGCTGACTTTGACTGGGTAGCAAGAATTTCAATTTATTTTTTCAGCACGTTGATGTGATGCATGACATGAAGAGCTATAACGAAAACATAAGAACATCTTGTCGAGTTTCTCTTCCATTTTTTATTTTATTTTTGTAAGTAAGTAGAGTTGCCCTCCAGTGGCACAGTGGTATGTCTGTGGATTTATAACGCTAGAAATCGGGTTTCGATACCCGTGGTGGGCAGAGCACAGATAGCCTATTGTGTAGCTTTGTGCTTAATTCTAAACAAACAAAGTAAGTAGAATTATGGGTGAAAATTCATGAAGCTATGAGGGAATTTATGGGAAAACCTTCATGTCGAATCCAGTAACCAAATTCTAATTTTTGTGTAACTAGCATTGTTAAATATGTTTTTGCATGAATTACACAGGCCTGTGAATTAAAACTTTATAAAAGTTGTTTTGGTTTTAATTACAGTGAGTTCCACTGAACACGCGTTGTAAAAACCTACAAATCTTGACCCTGCCGACAACTTTCACCATACTCGAACGTCATTCCCACAATATACAAGCTTCAAGTAGTGGAAATGTTCGTCTGCTTATTCGCATCCTTATATAGAAATCATCTTTCTTATTATTAATGGTGTACCCTTTAGTCAAGAATATATTTTTTTTGTGATTATGCTCCGTTGAAGTTGAAAACAATATAAGTTAAATAAAAGTAAAACCGTCTTAAATATAATGTCATAAAGTTCAATAGTGGAATATATTACTTTCAACAAGCTACTAATTATATTTATTTCCTTTTAGATGTTAGGTTTCATAATTAGTGATATTGTGACAGCGAAACAACCCATTTAGATTTAAATGCGCTGTGACCAATGCTACGAAGGCTCGAACAAGGGTTCTCACTCTTTTCCCCCTTTCTGTTTGAAGAAATTACATAACTTACCTTTTTTTGTAGGATTTGTGAAAAGTTGTTTTAAGCTGTACAAATTGCAAGAGTTGAAGATCTGACGTCATACTAAAAGGGCATAGCAACAAGAAAATTTACCCCTCCATTAAAATAATAATAATAAAAAAAAGAATTTGGTGTAAGATAAATATGTTCACTCAGAAGCCTGGACCTCAGTACCATGAACTTCAAGATGCTCTGATACCAGAATAGAACCTAATGACTGAAAACATTCATCACTTGCAGACTCAAAACTGGTAATCGATGGTGACTCGTATGATACTCAGTTTGTTATTGTAAGATGATATATACTTCTGGTATTGATAGATGACTTTCATTAAGCCTTCACACCTCCCACATGATTGGAAGGGAGGAAAAGTGAAAGAAAAAGTAAATTATTCATTCTATGAATGCTCTGAAACTTATAAGTATATCTATGTATAATATCCGTATTAACAGTGTAAATATATAGTACCCGCATAGCATACAGTACCCATACGTATTTAGATATTGATGCCACGATACGATACGCATCTAGATACAAAAGTTTTACCAACAGTTTGTTACAAAGTTTGACAGTCTTGGCAACAAAGTTTAAATAAAAACAGATGTATAATGTAAAGAGCTTTAAGTTATTTAGTGTAAGCAAATGTAGTTCTTGGTACAAGGAAGTATTCTATAAAGAAAAAATATATATTCGGGTTTTTTAGAGATTATACAAAAGAAATTTGTTAATTTTTAGATGGAGAAAAGTATTTTTAATCTTAATATGAAAATTGCTTTACACTCAGAGCAGTGACTACTTTGAGTCCGTATATTAAAACATTAATTTTTAGCAAAAATACCTTTATAGAAATTCTGATTTTTTTTCTGTACAAAAGGCTTATAATGTTTACTGAAAGCTTGCCAAATTTCGTAAAGATACATAAATCATATCGAATCCGACGATGTATCGATACAATAGTATCACGGCTTCACGATAGGATGCTTGTATCCTATCGCTGTATCGCCACACCCTAATACATAGTCTTTCAACATCATAATAAAAATAATACTTTAGGTATGTATATATATATATATATATACATTAAATGAAATTTTGCTACTTTTCTGTTTAAAAAATATTGAATATTACTTTAAAACCTATATGCGACAGTTTCATATAATTATTTATTTCATAAAGTCAACAAATATCACACAAGTTCCTCAGTTTAGCACGCGTATTCCAGCTGTTGTTGCTTTTTGTATTTTTTACAGACGAATTTTATCTTTTAAAAACTTGGTCTCTTTTAAGACCAAATGACAGACAATGGATAATACTATTTTTCACAGAAATGGACTTTTATCATCCACTGGCATATAAGTAACTTTGTATTAAGTTTTTAGTGTTACCGTTAAGGAAATTCAAACTAGGCCATTAACGACAACTATACAGTGGCATCATTTAGTGTACAAAACAATTTTCCCAAAACGTCTTTTTTGGCTACTGTGATAAGTTACGTCTTCCTTATATTTTGGTTACGATTCAGTCTAATTCATGGAATAACGTTAAATATTTTACTTCATTTTTTTCTCGTGGCGCTACGTGTGATTCTATTTAAAATGTAAAATTTTATTTCCAGTCTTGTTCCTTTTCTAAAACTAATATTAGCGTAATAAAAATTTGGTATTTTTATCCATTAATCTCAAAAGTTTTATAAAGTATTTGATAAATGGTAATATCTGATGTCTAATATACTGTTACGACATCGAGGTCACGTGACTGGTATCACGCCACGTCATTCTCGAACTTTCATGTC
>NW_013669133.1:115265-121340 GCF_000517525.1 Limulus polyphemus
GACACGTGGTGTAGAATGTAACAACAAGACACGTGGTGTAGAATGTAACAACAAGGCACGTGGTGTAGAATGTAACAACAAGACACTTGGTGTAGAATGTAATAACAAGAACACGTGGTGTAGAATGTAACAACAAGGCACGTGGTGTAGAATGTAACAACAAGAACACGTGGTGTAGAATGTAACAACAAGACACTTGGTGTAGAATGTAACAACAAGAACACGTGGTGTAGAATTGAGTGTTCAGTTTCAAAGAAGGTAAAATTATTTACAGGGATTATATCTACACCACGTGCCTTGTTGTTACATTCTACACCACGTGTTTGTTGTTACATTCTACACCACGTGTCTTGTGTGTTACATTCTACACCACGTGCCTTGTTGTTACATTCTACACCAAGTGTCTTGTTGTTACATTCTACACCAAGTGTCTTGTTGTTACATTCTACACCACGTGTCTTGTGTGTTACATTCTACACCAAGTGTCTTGTTACATTCTACACCAAGTGTCTTGTTGTTACATTCTACACCACGTGCCTTGTTGTTACCCTTTTAGTAGGTTAACTTGTAGAGTTTGGTATCAGAAACTTGATGTGGAACATTAAAGTAGAGATGAAACGAATATTTTGTTGTTGTTATTAATGTTATATTTTAGAGGATTCTCCACGACTTGTAAACAGTCCCTACGTTACTTTGGTTCTCGAATGTAAAGCGCCAATCACAGCCTCTGGATACAAACTAAGCTTGCTTGTTTAAAGTTAAACACAGAGCTACACAATGGGCTATCTGTGCTCTGCTCACCACGGGTATCGAAACCCGGTTTCCAGTATTGTAAGTCCGCAGACATACCGGTGTGCCACTGGGGGGCTACAAATTAAGAAGATACACGTGCACGTCTTTCGATCTATCATCATAATGACATGCTAACGAAACAATTGAAGTTCAGTATTTACTAAAATGACAGAACTTTTAAAGTTAGGAACGTTACGGTTATGATGCTTTTCTCCCAAAATTCATTGCATTCCCTCAATATAGTGAATCAGGTGAAAACGTTTTGTTTTAGGTAAAATAACTGGGATTACGCGACAGATATAAATATATATTAGAACATTTGATTGTTCCTCAAAATTAGGGATAAAAACTAAGTATGCTCAATATAAATATATACAAATGTGGCGCCAACTGGTGGTATCCGACAGCACTAAAAATGAACCGAAATGACAACTTAAAAATAAATGATTAATTAAGGCCGCGTTGACTATAATACGAAATTATGTATATACAGTATAGGGTTGTAATGGCGGGAACATTTGTGGTGATACCTGTTCCCATTTTGAACGCAGGTAATTTTGACGATGAAGTTGGTTATTGCCTATTTTACGGGCCTGGCATGGGCAGGTGGTTAGGACACTCGACTCGCAATCTGCGGGTCACGGGTTCGAATCCCCGTCCCACCAAACATGCTCGCCCTTTCAGCCGTGGGGGCGTTATAATGTGACGGTCAATCCCACTATTCGTTGGTAAAAGAGTAGCCCAACAGTTGGCGGTGGGTGGTGATGACTAGCTGCTTTCTCTCTAGTCTTACACTGCTAAATTAGGGACGGCTAGCGCAGATAGCCACGAACAAACAAACAAGCTATTTTAGAGCTAAATCACATTGGGATATCTGCTGTGTCCACCGCAGGGAATCGAACCCCGGTTTTTAGCGTTGTAAGTTCGTGGATATACCGCTGTGCCACTTGGGGGCCATAGTAATTAAGTACGGTAAAGTTTAGCCCTAACTAAACTGAAGCAAAAAATTAACATACGCAACTTACAGTGTTAATTTATCTCTTATTGAACATAGGCCGTACTTAATAAAGACTTAATAAATGTTAGGCCTAAGACAAGTGGACTTGTAGATTTTGGTGTCTGCGAATTGAATTATTTTGTATTATTATAGAAATCTTGTATTTAAAGAAGTATTAAAGATACTAATTTAACCACAAACGTCTCTGCTAGTAGTAAATATTACTTGGTAGATTTTATTAGTTAATGGTAAAGAGTAAACAAATCTAAAACATGTATGATGTATATTGTTTTTATCTTGGAATATCAATCGTTTCAGCTCTTTCAAGCGAACTGACACCGACACTGATTACATATCACCTTTGATGTATTTAGTTCAATGTTGAAAAATCAGCTGCTTTGCGCGAAAAATTATCTAATTACAGAGAGAAATATAAATCATGTAACTATTTTGTCATGAAAACATTCAGTTTGTTTTAATATGTGATTTTTAAAGCTACTTGTAGTACCTCCAGATGTTGTTACTCGACTCAAAATTGATGTTATTCAACCAACATTTTCATTGTTTTGTTACTTTGTTATTGAGCACAAAGCTACACAATGGGCTGTTTATTCTCTGCCTACCACGGGTATCGAAACCCGGTATTAAGCGGGGGGGGGAGCATTTTATTAAGTGTAAACTGGTTTACAAAATTGCCATTCTTAAGTTATATTAAGGGACGAAGACCATAGGCTCAGGTCAGAAACTTCTAGGGTCCAGTTATAGTTATACCCTACTTTGAATTACAGAACATAGGGGTTAGCCAGTTAGCAGCACCCACCGCCTACACCCCTGATCTTAATCGAACATCGAGATTGATTGTCACACTCATAGCAGCTAAAAGTGTGGAGCGGTGTATAAGGTATCGAACTTCGAACCGACACAATAAACATTAGACTAAACCCAGTAAATTTTATTTGCTACTTCTACTCTGTCTTGTTTTTTTATCTTTTGCCTAATTTTCATTCCCGCTTGGTTTATCACAATCATTGAATCCAATGTTTTTCTTCAATCAGCAAGCTCTCTGTACCTCGAGACAAAAAACGAAGCGTGATTACTTCCAGACCCTGCTCTGACTATTTCAAAACTCTCTGTATGACGTCAGGTATGACGTAACTGAGCGATTCAAAAGTTGTCGTTACTGATGAATCATCCATGATGCAGGTCCTCTCAGGTCAAATGTTCTTCTACTTAGGTTCTCTGGTTCTTCGTGGTCGCTAAATAGTTAGTGCGGTAAAAAACATAAATCTATCCAGTATATGGACTTTAATTACCAACTGTAAAGTTCAACAACTCAAAACGCATTAGTATATCTCCGCTTTGATGATAGTTCTGTAATCTGAAGAGCATTGCATGTTTATCAACCATCCTATCCTGTACTGAGATAGATATCTAGTCACCAACTTATAGTCTGGAATAATGAAACTTATTGTACAGAATCTTATTTCGCAAGGACTTCACGCGATGGTTTTTTCGCTGAGAATTGATGTCATTTTATCTACTTTCCGATATTAGATTTCCCGGAAGGATTCATGTCGCTCATGACGACAATACATTCTTCCCACGTGATCAGTTGGCTTATATTGTAGACTCGGAGATCAGCGGAAGAGTTGATACCTTATTGCTGGCAAATTGTGCGCCATTAATTTGTCCTTTGAAGGCCTAGGACTAGAAGAGATCCTATTTCCTCGCGACATAGGAATTCTCTAGAGCCTGTCGAGTCGCAACGTTAGTGGAGAGGTAGTTTTACCGTTATACATATATCTTCATCGTTGAAAGATTCCCGTGTTCTTCCTGGATAGTTTAGATAAACAATAATTGGAATATGTATTTTTTTTTACCGCTAACTCTTGTTCTGGGATTCAGGTTTTAGGGGCGATTTTTTCATGTTAAGATAGTGGATTTTTCCATGTTAAGATAATGGATTTTTCCATGTTAAGATCGTAGATTTTTTCATGTTAAGATCGTAGATTTTTTCATGTTAAGATCATAGATTTTTCCATGTTAAGATCGTAGATTTTTCCATATTAAGATCATAAATTTTTCCATGTTAAGATCATAATTTTTTTCATGTTAAGATCGTAGATTTTTCATGTTAAGATCGTAGATTTTTTCATGTTAAGATAATGGATTTTTCCATGTTAAGATCGTAAATTTTCCCATGTTAAGATAATGGATTTTTCCATGTTAAGATCATAGATTTTTTCATGTTAAGATAATGGATTTTTCCATGTTAAGATCGTAAATTTTCCCATGTTAAGATAATGGATTTTTCCATGTTAAGATCGTAGATTTTTCCATGTTAAGATCATAGATTTTTTCATGTTAAGATAATGGATTTTTTTCATGTTAAGATCATAATTTTTTCTTGTTAAGATCTTAGATTTTTTATGTTAAGATCATAGATTTTTTTCATGTTAAGACAATAAAGTTCTTCATGTTAAGATCATATCAGTTTCCCACTACTACTCAGGTAGTGATATAATTACAGGTAAAACAACAACAAAAATTATAGTTATTATAAATAACAATTAATTCTATAGTTACTAATGGGGGGTTTCACGAACTTTTTAAAGCTCATTTTACTAAACATTTTGTGGGCTACATTAGTTGACTACAGGTCAACTAATAACATACAAATCACACACAACACCTGTCATCAATTCTACTTGTAACCCTAATTGTGAGTGATTTCGCTCACTTTGATTACCCAGTCTGTAATTTTAGGCCTAAAGACTCCGATCCACGTTTAGATTTCACGAAAACAGTCAGTCACCACATGGTGCTTTAATGTATCCAAATTTTTTACTGTCAGACTTACCCAGCTGTGACCTTGTTCGTCGTTAACAGTTAGGTTTAGCACTTTTGTTAATATGCTGTTAAACAGGCTTAGAGGCCTTAGCACTTTTGTTAATATGCTGTTAAACAGCTAGGCTTAGAGGTCTTAGCACTTTTGTTAATATGCTGTTAAACAGCTAGGCTTAGAGGTCTTAGCACTTTTGTTAAGAGTTCTGTTATTTGTCGCCAGTCGAACGTTCTTATTAAGGATTCTGTTATTTGTAGCTGGATATATATATATATATATATATATATAATATATATATTTAAGGGATGGCAGCTCGGTTAGTGCACTGCAGTTCTGCTGTTCTAAAATAAAGATGGCCGGAGATCTAGAGTTACATAAGTATTTAAGACAACGCACCAAGAGAAAGAGGACTGAAAGAAGAGAAAACCTTGTATATATATAAAGTGGACCAATAGAACGAGAAGTATAAATATACTGATAGATGATTCGCTACAAGTGAGATGTAAAATAACGGATGGTCTTTCAAACTTGGGATACTTAAGTAGAAATGTTTATCTTAATATTTATAAATACAAGTTGAATTGGTTGTATCAGTTTTGATTATGTTTAACAAGATGTACCAGGATGGACTGGAAGGACCTGACCTCTCTTGTGGAACTTTTAATACCACGTGTTATTATTGTCCGTCAAGTTACGTCAAAGTTTATCATCTAAATATTTCTTGGAAAACACTTGTTCCGTTCAGAAATCTCAAGTTTTAGAAAACATAAACGTATTTCAGGTTTTACGATTTAAAATGAAATATTTGTACCTTTTAAATCTGTGATGAAAGAACAGTTCGTTATAGTTTCTATAGTTTAAATATCTCTAGTAAAAAAAAGGTTGCGTTCAACCAGGTGTTGTTGTTTAAATATCTCTAGTAAAAAAAGGTTGCATTCAACCAGGTGTTGTTGTTTAAATATCCAGTAAAAAAAAGGTTGCATTCAACCAGGTGTTGTTGTTTAAATATCTCTAGTAAAAAAAAGGTTACATTGAAGCAGATGTTGTTGTTGTTTAAATATCTTCAGTTTGTTTTGTTTGTTTGGAATTAAGCACAAAGCTACACCACGGGTATTGAAATCCGGTTGTAATTCCACAGACATACCGCTGTGCCACTGGGGAGCATCTTCAGTAAAAAAAACAGTTACATCCAAGCAGATGTTGTTGTTGTTTAAATATCTCCAGTAAAAGTTACATCCAAGCAGGTGTTGTTGTTTACATATCTCCAGTAAAAAGTTACATCCAAGCAGGTGTTGTTGTTTACATATCTCCAGTAAAAAGTTACATCCAAGCAGGTGTTGTTTAAATATATCCAGTAAAACAGTTACATCCAAGCAGGTGTTGTTGTTTAAATATCTCCAGTAAAAACAGTTACATTCAAGCAGGTGTTGTTGTTGTTTAA